>NC_052315.1:6310830-6528330 GCF_016432855.1 Salvelinus namaycush
GCCATGCCTGCCACCCTGCCCCCTCCATCGCCCTGTAAGGAGCTGGTGGTGTTCTCGGAGCCCAAGGAGTACTCCCCGGGCCTGCAACTGTACTGGGCCTCGTGTGCCCGCAGCCTGCCCGACATGGCCGAGGCCCTGGCCCACGGAGCGGAGGTCAACTGGGTCAACACCGAAGACGACAAGAGGACCCCGCTCATCATGGCTGTGCAGGGGGTGAGGATACTTGAGTGTTGTGGACAGGCGTGGGGAGTGTTGTGGACAGGCGTGGGGAGTGTTGTGGACAGGCGTGGGGAGTGTTGTGGACAGGCGTGGGGAGTGTTGTGGACAGGCGTGGGGAGTGTGCTCATGCGCGATAAATGGACTGGTACTTTTCTATTCTTCCAGGGCTCGTTGGTGACCTGTGAGTTCCTGCTCCAGAACGCAGGAAACGTGAACCAGCAGGACGCCCTGGGCCGAGGACCCCTCCACCATGCCACCATCCTGGGACACACCGGGTCCGTTCCCACCCCTTACCACCTACCACAACCTCCGATCTGTCTTTTAGCAGAACGTTAAAGATCCCTGAACAAGGCAGTTAACCCACTGTTACCCTGTAGGATGTCATTGTAATTATTTTTTATTTGTTTTAACTAGGCAAGTCAGTTAAGAACAAATTCTTCTTTTCAATGACGGCCTAGGAACAGTGGGTTAACTGCCTGTTCAGGGGCAGAACGACAGATTTTTACCTTGTCAGCTCAGGGATTCAATCCAGCAACCTTTCAGTTACTGGCCCAACGCTCTAACCACAAGGTTACCTGCCACTCTAACCGCTAGGATACCTACCACTCTAACCACTAGGATACCTGCCACTCTAACCACTAGGTTACCTACCACTCTAACCACTAGGTTACCTACCACTCTAACCACTAGGATACCTGCCACTCTAACCACTAGGTTACCTGCCACTCTAACCACTAGGTTACCTGCCGCTCTGACCACTAGGTTACCTGCCGCTCTGACCACTAGGTTACCTGCCGCTCTAACCACTAGGATACCTGCCACTCTAACCACTAGGTTACCTGCCACTCTAACCACTAGGTTACCTGCCACTCTAACCACTAGGTTACCTGCCACTCTAACCACTAGGTTACCTGCCGCTCTAACCACTAGGATACCTGCCACTCTAACCACTAGGATACCTGCCACTCTAACCACTAGGTTACCTGCCACTCTAACCACTAGGTTACCTGCCACTCTAACCACTAGGTTACCTGCCACTCTAACCACTAGGTTACCTGCCACTCTAACCACTAGGTTACCTACCACTCTAACCACTAGGTTACCTGCCACTCTAACCACTAGGTTACCACTAGGTTACCACTAGGTTACCTGCCACTCTAACCACTAGGTTACCACTAGGTTACCTGTCACTCTAACCACTAGGTTACCTGCCACTTTATCCACTAGGTTACCTGCCACTCTAACCACTAGGCTACCTGCCACTCTAACCACTAGGTTACCTACCACTCTAACCACTAGGTTACCTGCCACTCTAACCACTAGGTTACCTGCCACTCTAACCACTAGGTTACCTGCCCCTCTAACCACTAGGTTACCTGCCACTCTAACCACTAGGTTACCTGCCACTCTAACCACTAGGTTACCTGCCACTCTAACCACTAGGTTACCTGCCACTCTAACCACTAGGTTACCTGCCGCTCTAACCACTAGGATACCTGCCACTCTAACCACTAGGATACCTGCCACTCTAACCACTAGGTTACCTGCCACTCTAACCACTAGGTTACCTGCCACTCTAACCACTAGGTTACCTACCACTCTAACCACTAGGTTACCTGCCACTCTAACCACTAGGTTACCACTAGGTTACCACTAGGTTACCTGCCACTCTAACCACTAGGTTACCACTAGGTTACCTGTCACTCTAACCACTAGGTTACCTGCCACTCTAACCACTAGGTTACCTGCCACTCTAACCACTAGGTTACCTGCCACTCTAACCACTAGGTTACCTGCCACTCTAACCGCTAGGTTACCTGCCACTCTAACCGCTAGGTTACCTGCCACTCTAACCACTAGGTTACCTGCCACTCTAACCACTAGGATACCTACCGCTCTGACCACTAGGTTACCTGCCGCTCTGACCACTAGGTTACCTGCCACTCTAACCACTAGGTTACCTGCCACTCTAACCACTAGGATACCTGCCACTCTAACCACTAGGTTACCTGCCACTCTAACCACTAGGTTACCTGCCACTCTAACCACTAGGTTACCTGCCACTCTAACCACTAGGTTACCTACCACTCTAACCACTAGGTTACCTGCCACTCTAACCACTAGGTTACCACTAGGTTACCACTAGGTTACCTGCCACTCTAACCACTAGGTTACCACTAGGTTACCTGTCACTCTAACCACTAGGTTACCTGCCACTTTATCCACTAGGTTACCTGCCACTCTAACCACTAGGCTACCTGCCACTCTAACCACTAGGTTACCTGCCACTCTAACCACTAGGTTACCTGCCACTCTAACCACTAGGCTACCTGTCACTCTAACCACTAGGCTACCTGCCACTCTAACCACTAGGCTACCTGTCACTCTAACCACTAGGCTACCTGTCACTCTAACCACTAGGCTACCTGCCACTCTGACCACTAGGTTACCTGCCACTCTAACCACTAGGTTACCTGCCACTCTAACCACTAGGTTACCTGCCACTCTAACCACTAGGTTACCTGCCACTCTAACCACTAGGATACCTGCCACTCTAACCACTAGGTTACCTGCCACTCTAACCACTAGGTTACCTGCCACTCTAACCACTAGGTTACCTGCCACTCTAACCACTAGGTTACCTGCCACTCTAACCACTAGGTTACCTGCCACTCTAACCACTAGGTTACCTGCCACTCTAACCACTAGGTTACCTGCCACTCTAACCGCTAGGTTACCTGCCACTCTAACCGCTAGGTTACCTGCCACTCTAACCGCTAGGTTACCTGCCACTCTAACCACTAGGATACCTACCGCTCTGACCACTAGGTTACCTGCCGCTCTGACCACTAGGTTACCTGCCACTCTAACCACTAGGTTACCTGCCAGTCTAACCACTAGGTTACCTGCCACTCTAACCACTAGGCTACCTGCCACTCTAACCACTAGGCTACCTGCCACTCTAACCACTAGGCTACCTGCCACTCTAACCACTAGGCTACCTGCCACTCTAACCACTAGGTTACCTACCACTCTAACCACTAGGTTACCTGCCCCTCTAACCACTAGGTTACCTGCCACTCTAACCACTAGGTTACCTGCCCCTCTAACCACTAGGTTACCTGCCACTCTAACCACTAGGTTACCTGCCACTCTGACCACTAGGTTACCTGCCACTCTAACCACTAGGTTACCTGCCACTCTAACCACTAGGTTACCTGCCACTCTGACCACTAGGTTACCTGCCACTCTGACCACTAGGTTACCTGCCACTCTGACCACTAGGTTACCTGCCACTCTAACCACTAGGTTACCTGCCACTCTAACCACTAGGTTACCTGCCGCCCTACAGCATCGGAGGTCTGTTATTTCTAGATCTCACCTGGCGTAGTAATACACGGCAGACTGTTCCTTTTGTTCATGTGTTCTGGTTTAGATTAAAGATTTTATGGCAAGCCTCTGCTAAGCCTTTATGCATGTTATATTTGATCGTAATAGACGAGGGTAGTGGGTTGAGGTTAATTAGTGGGTTGAGGTTAATTAGTGGGTTGAGGTTAATTAGTGGTGACAAAGGGGAACTCAGTCTATGATCTTAGTTCATGTTGGGGTATTACAATTGATTTTTTTCCTTTTTTAAATTTGATTCTCCAATCCAGTCAAGTGTGTTTGTTCCTGAAAAGAGGAGCCAATCAGAACGCGGCAGACATTGAAGCGAAAACGCCCCTATCCATGGCAGTGGACGCTGCCAATGCAGACATCGTCACATTGTGAGTGCCAAGCCATATAAACGCAACATGTAAAGTGTTGGTCCCATGTTTCATGAGCTGAAATAAAAAGATCCCAGAAATGTTCCATACTCACAAAAAGCATATATCTCACTTTTTGTGCAAAAATTTGTTTACATCCCTGTTAGTGAGCATTTCTCCTTTTTTATTAATTCGACCATTTAAAAAAAACAAGCACACATAAAACTTAAAAGCCATATATATGCACATGAATAAAATCATGGAGGATAACACACAAAGTCTGGGTCTTATTTCCATTGTGGTCCTCTTGAGACAAGATGGCTGGACAAGATCCAACACAGTATGGCAGTGAAATAATAAAACAAAAACAGAGAAGAAGAACATCTATCTCATCATTCCAGTTACATCATAGGGGTTATTCATATGGGCACAGAAGACATATTTGACAAGGTAACCCATCCACCTGACAGGTGTGGCATATCAAGAAGCTGATTAAACAGCATGATCATTACACAGGTGCACCTTGTGCTGCGGACATTAAAAGGCCACTCTAAAATGTGCAGTTGTCTCACAACACAATGCCACAGATGTCTCAAGTTTTGAGGGAGCGTGCAATTGGCAAGCTGACTGCAGGAATGTCCACCAGAGCTGTTGCCAGAGAATTTAATGTTCATTTTTCAACCATAAGCCGCCTCCAACGTTGTCTTAGAGAATTTGTCAGTACCACGTGTATGGTGTCGTGTGGGCGAGCGGTTTGCTGATGTCAACGTTGTGAACAGAGTGCCCCATGGTGGCGGTGGGGTTATGGTATGGGCAGGCATAAGCTACGGACAACTAACACAATTGCATTTTATCAGTGGTAATTTAAATGCACAGAGACACTGTGACGAGATCCTGAGGCCCATTATTGTGCCATTCATCCAACGCCATCACTTCATGTTTCAGCATGTATTGTTGTAAATTGTTAGATACCACTGCACTGTTGGAGTTAGGAACACAAGCATGGCGCTACACCCGCAATAACATCTGCTAAATATGTGTACGCGACCAATAACATTTGATTTGATGATAATGCACGGCCCCATGTCACAAGGATCTGTTCTTCCATGGCCTGCATACTCACCAGACATGTCACCCATTGACCATGTTTGGGATGCTCTGGATTGATGTGTATGACAGCATTTTCCAGTTCCCGCCAATATCCAGCAACTTCGCACACCCATTGTAGAGGAGTGGGACAACATTCCACAGGCCACAATCAACTCTATGAGAAGGAGATATGTCGCACTGCATGAGGCAAATGTTGGCCACACCAGATACGGACTGGTTTTCTGATCCACACCCCTAAATTTTTTTAAAGATATCTTTGACCAACTGATGGATATCTTTATTCCCAATCATGTGAAATCCGTAGATTACTGCCTAATACATTTATTTCAATTTACTAATTTCCTTTATATAAACTAACTCAGAAAAGTATTTGAAATTGTTACATGTTGGTTTATATTTTTGTTCAGTATACATAAATATTATATAAATATAGTGTATTTATTTTTTATGGAAAAACAATTTGCCTTATATTTGTCACTTAGTACTCCATTTTGAATTTGAGATTGAGGCAACATTTTATGACTTTACACTGTCCCAATTCATATGGATTGCTTCTATAAGTCTAAAGGTGGGTTGGATAAAGATGACAAAATGAATAATGACTGTCCTCCCCTCGCTCTCCTTTCCCCAGACTGCGATTGGCCAAGATGAACGAGGAGATGCGGGAGGCGGAGGGGCCCTACATGCAGTCAGGTCATTATTCCACCAGCAGCCCCACAGAGATGCAATACAGGAAGTGTATGCAGGAGTTCATTTGCCTGCAGCTGGCTGAGCCTTAGAGATCATAGAGCCCAAATACAAAGACAAGAGAAGCAACATACTTTTATTAAGCAAACTTTGGGCCCTGTGATGTCCTGTGTTGTTCAATACCAGCCAGGTGGTGAGCGAAGCTGCATCTTGTGTTTTAGACAAAAGTGCTCGACTTTTTATTTCCACCCGGGGTCAAAGCCATAAGCTCTCGAGCCATTGTTTTGACTACTGAACAGCTGTGACATAAACAGTCCTTTTTTTTGAAGTCGTCTGTTGCGTCCCAACTTTCAAACCGCCATGTCTTTATTAGTTGTGATGTCGAAGAGCACGTGCAACAGAGGTTGTCATTACTATCGAACAGCAATGCTACGTCGGTCTTGACTAGCAGGCAGTAATCCTGACTTTTGAATGAGAGTTTTGACCATCAGGCTGTTGAGTGGCTAGCAGTGTGTTGCCATGCACCAGGTGTGATTATTAGTGATTTACCTGAGGGAATATTTATGCACATTCCTGGTATGCTTATGCAATATCTCAGTGTGTTACATGTATAGTTCCCACAGTGAGTCTTAACCTCCCCCTTTTTAAAATACTTTTTCTTGTTCACTTGTTTGATCTGTTTGTTACAATGATGAAGTATACATTTTGGCACATTTTATATATGCATTTTACTTTTGTGGGGGATTTTTTTTATTTTTTTTTATAACAATTGGAACCATATAATGATAAGATGTCATTGTAAATGATGTATTGTACATAAATATACATACATTTCTATATCATATACAGTATAAGCAGAATAGGAAGTAAAGTTGAGAGAGATTCTCGGAAGCGCTAATGTCAGAAAGACAACACATTATGAACAAGGGTGAGTACTGTAAGTCGAATGTGCTTGCATCCTTGTTTTTGTGTGGTTTTTGTTTTGTATTGTGTTGTATTTTCTACACCTGTTTTAAGACTATTATGATTTCATTGATTGTTGGTCTAGCTAGCTATGGTATAGAACATTTCCCCCCTCTGGCAATCCTGTTCTTTGTCTGACATTTAACATGAATTATACAGTCCTTTGGGATTGTATCTACTTCCCCAGAGTCTGAGGAACTTGTGGATACCATTTTTATGTCTCTGTGTCCAGTATGAAGGAAGTTGTAGGTAGTTTTACAAGCCAATGCTAACTAGCGTTAGCGCAATGACTGGAAGTCTATGGTTATCTGCTAGCATTAGAAGTATCCCTTTAATGTTAGCTGACACTGGTAAGGGTGTGAATGTAAGTTTAGACAAGAGATATCAAGGTGGTAGAGTGTACCAAAAAGGAAGGGCAATAGTCTTAGAAAAGTATCCACATTTACAGCATTTTACCGCATAATAGTTATATAATTGACTTCAACTTATTGGATAAAAAAAGAGACATTCACAAAACATTTGAATATAGGACAGTGTGAAGCTCACTCCAGTATTGTTGGTAAATAATGAATGAAATGTTCCCCTCTTTAGATGTCATCCTTTCATCTTCCCCATCACACAGGCTTTGCCCCCTGGCAATGCACCTGAGCCTGATGGGTAATTTTTAAATGGGCACAAAAAGCACTATTTCAGCCTAATAGTTACTGACGTATCCAAACTGAAGTCTGTACAAGCCAATATGCCCCCTAGTGCTTAGTGTTCCATGATCCAGGCTCTGTGGCCAAAGAGGATGAATATCAGCTGAAAGAGAACACGCTGGCCCAATCCCAAATCCAAGATTACACCAATCAAATCCTCTCAGATCTTCACATGTGCTTAGGGCGTAGGGGTTGCAATATGTTAAACATAGAATTTAGGTGTGGGATTGGGCCAGAGACTCCATGTCTCTCGTCAGTCATCTTATTGTATGTTGAGCCAGTTGGACATTTCAGAGGCAAGACACGTTTCATTATGTCAATGGTGGTCTCATGCACCACCATTGGTGGTGCATGAGACCAGCCAGTGGTGATGCACTGAGACCAGCCATTGGTGATGCACCGAGGAGATTTGAATATCAGTTTAAATATAGTGATTTTAATGATTACTACATTTAATGATTACTACATTGACCAATAGTGCTGTTCCTGAAAAGTCTTGTCTAAGGCTAGTTTGTAGTGGGTCTGACAGGGTGAGGAAACATCTAGTTTGTAGCGGGTCTGACAGGGTGAGGAAACATCTAGTTTGTAGTGGGTCTGACAGGGTGAGGAAACATCTAGTTTGTAGCGGGTCTGACAGGGTGAGGAAACATCTAGTTTGTAGCGGGTCTGACAGGGTGAGGAAACCACTAGTTTGTAGCGGGTCTGACAGGGTGAGGAAACATCTAGTTTGTAGTGGGTCTGACAGGGTGAGGAAACAACTAGTTTGTAGTGGGTCTGACAGGGTGAGGAAACATCTAGTTTGTAGCGGGTCTGACGGGGTGAGGAAACAACTAGTTTGTAGCGGGTCTGACAGGGTGAGGAAACAACTAGTTTGTAGCGGGTCTGACAGGGTGAGGAAACAACTAGTTTGTAGCGGGTCTGACAGGGTGAGGAAACAACTAGTTTGTAGCGGGTCTGACAGGGTGAGGAAACAACTAGTTTGTAGCGGGTCTGACAGGGTGAGGAAACAACTAGTTTGTAGTGGGTCTGACAGGGTGAGGAAACATCTAGTTTGTAGTGGGTCTGACAGGGTGAGGAAACAACTAGTTTTGTAGTGGGTCTGACAGGGTGAGGAAACATCTAGTTTGTAGCGGGTCTGACAGGGTGAGGAAACATCTAGTTTGTAGTGGGTCTGACAGGGTGAGGAAACAACTGGTCCAATTACCTCGTGTGGCCACTGGAGGGAGTGCTCCATTTAGAAATCCCCACTTCACTCTTTGAGTGGAATATAAATGTAGAGTTTGACAGGGAGGTGACCCAGCATGCTGCTCTTTGGACTTAATGTAGTTCTACTGGATATAGTTCCTCCACTTCAAAAGTGTTTGGTCATTGAGTATTCCAAACTTTTGGAACACCTTCCACCTTCCTAATATTGAGTTGCACCCCTTCTCCCCTCAGAACAGCCTCAATGGCCCATGTTGACTCCAATGCTTCCCACAGTTGTGCCAAGTTGGCTGGATGACCTTTGGTGGTAGACCATTCTTGATACACACGGGAAACTGTTTAGTGTGAAAAACACAGCAGCATTGCAGTTCTTGACACAAACCGGTGCGCCTGGCACCTACTATCATACTCTGTTCAAAGTCACTTAAATATTTTGTCTTGCCCATTCACCCTCTGAATGGCACACACACACAATCCATGTCTCAAGGCTTAAAAATCCTTCTTTAACCTGTCTCCTCCCCTTCATCTACACTGATTGAAGTGGATTTAACAAGTCACGTCAATAAGGGATCATAGCTTTCACCTGGTCAAAGTGTCATGGAAAGAGCATGATTTTGTAGATTCAGTCAATGACCCATAGATTCTTGGACCTGTAACGAGAAGAGTACTTGATTTAATACGACTGTTCATGTACTGTTTTCTGTCATGATTTAAATCCAATGTGAGCGATATTTGCCTGTTATTACCTTGAAGTCAACAGCAGACAGTTGCAGTAGTTGGGGATACAGTAGTGTTTTCTACAAAGACAATGTTTTACATTTTGTTAGTGTACAAACCTGAAGTGTATGAATGTGTTGTAGGGAAGGGATCCAATGGAATGATGCTGTGTTGTCAAGCTCTCTGCTCAGTTACTTGTTGCACTCTTATTCTCTCATTGCTTGTCTCGGTCTCTCTGTCTATCACTCATTGCTTGTCTCGGTCTCGCTCTCTCTCATTGCTTGTCTCTCTCTGTCTATCACTTTGCTCTGTACTGTTTCTCTTTCTCTCCCCGGAGTTTGTGCCTTTCTTCTGTTCTCTCGTTTCTTTGGGGTGCTGAGTCCAACACAGCTGTATTTTTGTACATAAATCCTGCACTTTAAATACAATACAGTTGGTATCTAAACTAATCTTGTGGGCTTCCTTTTTTTCCCACATCACAATTCACTGCAAAGAGAGGGGCTCCTTGCCTTAGTACTGCTTTAGGCCTGCACACTCCTCAAACATTGTGCTGCTTCTTCTTTCATTGTTACATTTTCCTCTGCGTAATGCTGTTTCTCTCTACTGCCCCACAGTGACGCTTTAAGGTATGGCCACATTTCTATTTCTTTCACTCCCTTTTCAAACCTTTGGCAATATAAAAAAACATCCTATCTTACCTGTATTATGTGTGTCTGTGACAAAAGTCTGAGCTCGCAAATCTTCCTTTTGCAAGCTTGCATTTTATTCTACAATACCAACTAGTTTTATTCTAAGTCTCTGGCTAGTATTACTCCTAGTATTACCGAGTCGTACTTACACTGTAATGGTTTACTTTGTCCTTGCAGGAGATGAAACCTACCAAGACATTTTCCAGGATTTTTCCCAGATGGCTTCAAACGATCCGGAGAAGCTGAACCGCTACCAGCAGTATGACTCGCAGCAGAGGCCATGAGACGACCTGGAAGTCTGGGGAAACCGACTGGGCTTTTTCCTGGTCAGTGCTGTACTCAGCACGAGTATTGGAGGGTCTGTTTCACCTGAACCTCAATGGTGAAGGTGTCTGTTGTATATCACTTTTAATGGGTCTAAAATTGTACATTTTAAAGTTTAAAATGTATACATTTTATTGAGGCTGGATGGCTCAGGATTGTGAACTTAAACAATGTTTTATGAGACTCTGGACCGGCGCCCAGTTTGTAAAACAGTTCACATTTGAACCTGAATGGTACAGTATTATGCTTTTTACATAATGGGACAGTTTGGTTCAAAACATAACCATAAACAAAATCAAGTCGAGTCATAATTGTCTATTCTGAATTCATATAAACCAAATAGACCACTCATCACCACCCAAATAGACCACTCATCACCACCCAAATAGACCACTCATCGTGTCTTTTGAAGTTTAGTAGGCTTTTTACATGTAGATACTTTTTTAAATATATAAAATACACATTTTATTTGTGCTATCAATTTGCTAAAATCGTCCCATTTCAATGTGGTGTTTTGTTGATTATTAAGCAGCACCTTTTGTGATTTTTGGCTATAGTAGTGTGGTTTCACAGCATTGATCTGTTGTATATAAAAATGCAAATGAGACTCATTATGTTAAAAATGAAAGTTAATGTTGATGGCCGACCCCCCCCCCCCCCCCCCCAGGTAGTTGACATATCCTGCCACCTTAATTATTTGCACAAAGTCCCACTTTCCTCGTCAACACTGTTCTGTATGGTGAAACGTTGAAGTGTCAGTTGGCGTGACGTGCTCATGTTGTCGAAGGGTAGGTTTGTCACTCTTGAAAAACCCTTCATGTGGCTCATGCACAGATGTTGATTGTGGGTATTTTGCTGTTGAATTTTTGAGGCAATACTTTTGTTTTGTGTGATTTTTAAGATCTGATTTTCCGTGTTTGTCACCAAGGCCAGTTCTTTGTTTGTTTGTGAAGGAGGGTAATCCGTTATTTTTTTTGTGTGTGTGTGAGGAAGACAAGCCTTATGTTTTAAAGTATTTCATATTCAATCTTGTTTTAGACCAGAAATAATGACTGTTAAAAAGAGGAAAGATTGCATGTTAGGCCCTTTCTGTACATGTATGTTTGAATTTATTGTAGTATCCACTTTCTGACATGTCTCACTATCTTATTTTAAACAGTATTATAGCATCCTGTTCATTGGATGGCAAAAAACGACTTCTATAAAATATACCTTGTTTATTAGTATAGCAGTGTATTAGATACACTAACAAGCATGTACCACCTTCCTGGATACATACTACTGTGGCATTGCAATTGCAATATGGGGAGCTCTCTTAGGCCCTGGTTATACTTGGTGCTAATGCTCTCTTAGGCCCTGGTTATACTTGGTGCTAATGCTCTCTTAGGCCCTGGTTATACTTGGTGCTAATGCTCTCTTAAGCCCTTTTAATACCTGGTGCTATCATTTGCCTTTTGTCCTGATCTTGTCCACATTCTGATAGTGCCCACATTTTTAGATGGGTGTAGATGATTAAAGCAACTGATTGTGATCAGATCCTTCTTACCACTTCTGGAGGAGGTCTGTGTAAACAGATCTGGATTGTCAAACCATTTAAATCCACCCTCAAATCATTGACATAGGGCACCATGGACTAAAGGCATCAATATTGGTCTATAACGTAAAATACAAATTATTATTTTGAGACGATGGCCCGGAAGGACCAATCTAGTGATTGGATCAGATCACATGTAAATGAAATGTGTAACTAGGGATTTCCTTGATTTTTATTGGACTCTTAACTTGTAAACTCTGCCCACTGAGCTTTCATCCAACCAATCAATTTGTCCCAACTACTTCCGTAGGTGGTCAGGAAGATCTGATCAGTGTTTAAGTTTTTTGTTAGCACCAGATATAAACTGGGCTATTCTTAAATAAAACATGGGATACAGATCTTGTACAGCTTTTGAATATGCATAAGTTAAATCTAAAGTAGTGGTACTTGAATCATTAAATAATCGCTTGTAAATGCTGATAATATAAAAAGAAAATTACAAGATAAAATTGTCTCCCTATACCACTCAGATATGCATATTATCGATATAATTATGGACTATATTACATTTACTGCAAATCATGGACTGAATTTCTTACTGTTTGTTGTATTGATTTTATAAAGCAATTTCTCGTTCTGATTGTCTGTTTTATTACATTAAAGGGATACTTCACTATTTTGGCAATGATACCATTTTTGTCTGCATCCAGTATGAAGGAACTTAGAATTGACTCCCGAAACTACCTCGAACTAGCGTTAGCGCAATAACTGTTAGTCTATTGTATCTACTAGTATGCTAGCAGTTACCATAGACATCGTCATTGCGCTAACCCTAGTTAGCAACTTTAAACTGCACACAGAGTTCATCTGACTCTGGGAAAGTAGATAAAGGGCTTCACTCCCAAAATCTTGAAGTATCCCTTTAAGGGCTTTACTCTTAAACACAAAATTGGCTTCCATATTTCAAGTCCTCATTTTATCCCGGACGCATAGATGTTATCTGATCCTTCTGAGAAATGTTGTCCCCTCTTCCATGCAGAGTGCTTACCTCATGAAGGATTGCTGTTTCTACTTCATAGAAGGCTGGCAAATACACTGAGCAAAAATGTAAACATGCAACAATTTCAAAGATTTCACTGAGTTACAGTTCATAGAAGGAAATCGGTCAATTGAAATTCATTAGGTCCTAATCTACGGATTTCACATGACTGATGGAGGGCATAGGCCGGCCCAGCCAATCAATCAGAATAATTTTTTCCCCCACAAAGGGCTTTATTACAGACTGAAATACTACTCAGCACCCCCCCCTCAGACGAAGAAGCCGGATGTGGAGGTCCTGGGCTGGCGTGGTTACACGGTCTGCGGTTGTGAGGCTGGTTGGATGTACTGCAAAATAATCTAAAACAACAGGTGGCTTGTGGTAGAGAAATGAACATTCAATTGTCTGGCAACAACTCTGTTGGACACTACATGTTGTGTTTATGTTCAGTATACAAACAATGCATGTGTGTCTGAGCCTCTCCAGCCATCCTTTCGATGTGCTCACAACAGTGATGTCACAGAGAAGCTATTCTTCCTTTCCCTATGGATCACCTTGTCGCTCCCACACAAGCCCCGTTTGTACCTGGGGCTAACATGCATCCTTTGTCCTGATCTTGTCCACAATCAGATTGTGCCCACATTTTCGGGAAGGGAAAGGAGATACATAATTAGTTGCACACCCGAATGCATTTAACCTGTTGTGGAAATTCTACAAAGGGACACTAAGTCAAACTTAAACTAATCATTCTTTATTAACAGCATGCTGGAGAGGTCACAGTCAAACTTAGATGCATAAAATACCAATCTGAAGTGAGCTTTTCCGGGCCAGTCCGGTTAGTTCTCTAATATACTGCAGGATTTAGCTTTTCTTTCATCCATGTGACAGACCAATACTGGTTCATTCACGTGACAGACCAACACCTCACGAGGCTTCTTCTCTCTAAGCTGAGACCTTGAAATTAATTCCATGTATTAGATATTACTGCACTGTTGGAGCTAGAAACACAAAATTTGATTAGATTTTAAACAGATCTTTCGTTCTCTAAACAAGGGTCTGGGCGTACTGCCAAAATGCAGATACTGTTGGTGAAGATTTGTTCAATCAGTCACTTGTATGAACACACAAATTGGTCATTAGAAAAGCAAACAACATTTTCTTTCACAAACCCAAATCCTCAATCAGAGCTGTGCGGGGGGCTGCCTTAATCGACATTCACGTAATCGTCGGGGGTTAACTGCCTTCCTTAAGGGCAGAATGTCAGATAAAAAAATAAAAATAATTCAAATCCACGAGCGACCTTTCAGTTACTGGCCCAATGCTACACATGGTATTAAAATGAGTCTGTTTTCTATCCAATGTGTCTGTATTGTGACCAGATTTCCTTGTCCCTCCCTGTCTGTAAACTATTTGAAAGATATTCTTTCAAAATAATATATATTTTAAGCCACATTAAATCATCATTGATTTATTGCATCAAAATGGTCCACCGACACTTGCGTGCCTGACTAACTCCACAGGTGGTCAGGAAGATCTGATCACAATGTGTCTTTTAATCATCTACACCTGTCTGAAAATGTGGGCACAATCAGAATGTGGACAAGATCAGGACAAAGGATGCATGTTAGAACCAGGTATAAACAGGGCTATAGTGAACATACATCCCTGATGGTGTGTCACCCACTCAATAATTACACTGTTTATTTATCCTGGTGCAAAAATGTAAGGCATCCAGTCCTTTAGTCCTTTCATGAGCAATGGTCCTCACAGCGGACATGTGCATGTTTAGTCTGTTTCAAAGCATTGTCCTGGGCCACATCACAAAACGTCTACCCTGGTCACATACAGTAACTGCTATTGGCAATGGAAAACATCTGCCATGTAGGCCTGACTTTGATATTTAAGATCCTCTAGACGCAGACTCAGCCTGTACCTGTCGAGCTCCAGACTGGTTGTGGTGGTAAGGGCTCAACTGTCCAGTCTGTACCCAGCCACAGGGCCTGGATCCTGGCCTTTTTTTCTGGGAAGTCTGTGGTGGACTCCCCTGCAGAGAGGCGGAGGGCCGCTGCTGGAGACGTTTCCCCTCTATAAAAAGAGAAATGTGCACAAACGCAAAGAGGCCAAGATCCATTAATGTCACTCGCCGCAACGTCCAAGGGTCTCGGTACACTGAGACTGCCAGGACAACATCTACTCCTCCCCCTTCAGGACTACATCTACCCTGGAGGGGGTGGGGGTGTAGATGTAATCCCTGGAGAGGGTGGGGGGGTAGATGTAGTCCCTGGAGAGGGTGGGGGGGTAGATGTAGTCCCTGGAGAGGGTGGGGGGGGGTAGATATAGTCCCTGGAGGGGGGGGGGGGGTAGATGTAGTCCCTGGAGGGGGAGGGGTAGATGTAGTACCTGGAGGGGGTAGATGTAGTCCTTGGAGAGGTAGGGGGGGGGGTGGGGGGGGTAGATGTAGTCCCTGGAGGGGGTGGGGGGGTAGATGTAGTCCCTGGAGGGGAAGGGGGGTAGATGTATTCCCTGGAGGGGAAGGGGGGGGTAGATGTAGTCCCTGGAGGGTGTAGATGTAGTCCCTAGAGGGGGTGGGGGGATATATGTATTTCCTCAGGGGGGGGGGGTAGATGTAGTCCCTGGAGGGGGGATAGATGTAGTCCCTGGGGGGGATAGATGTAGTCCCTGGAGGGGGGGGTAGATGTAGTCCCTGGAGGGGGGGGGGGGGTAGATGTAGTCCCTGGAGGGGGGGTAGATGTAGTCCCTGGAGGGGGAAGGGGTAGATGTAGTACCTGGAGGGGGAAGGGGTAGATGTAGTACCTGGAGGGGGAAGATGTAGTCCCTGGAGGGGGTAGGGGTAGATGTAGTACCTGGAGGGGAAGGGGGTAGATGTAGTCCCTGGAGGGGGAAGGGGTAGATGTAGTCCCTGGAGGGGGAAGGGGTAGATGTAGTCCCTGGAGGGGGTAGGGGTGGGGGTAGATGTAGTCCCTGGAGGGGGTAGGGGTAGATGTAGTCCCTGGAGGGGGTAGGGGTAGATGTAGTCCCTGGAGGGGGAAGGGGTAGATGTAGTCCCTGGAGGGGGTAGGGGTAGATGTAGTCCCTGGAGGGGGTAGGGGTAGATGTAGTCCCTGGAGGGGATAGGGGTAGATGTAGTCCCTGGAGGGGATGTCTACATCTACCCACCCCCCCTCTAGGTCATCTATAAGTCTTTGCTCGGTAAAGCCCCACCTTATCTCAGCTCACTGGTAACCATAGCAACACCCACCCGTAGCATGCACTCCAGAAGGTATATTTCACTGGTCATCCCCAAAGCCAACACTTCCTTTGGCCGCCTTTCCTTCCAGTTCTCTGCTGCCAATGACTGGAACGAATTGCAAAAATCTCTGATGCTGGAGTCTTATATCTCCCTCTCTAACTTTAAGCATCAGCTGTCAGAGCAGCTTACAGTGTACCTGTACACAGCCAATCTGTAAATAGCACACCCAACTACCTCCTCCCCATATTATTACTTACCCTCTTGCTCTTTTACACCCCAGTATCTCTACTTGCACATCATCATCTGCACATCCATCACTCCAGTATTAATGCTACATTGTAATTATTTTCACCTCTATGGCCTATTTATTGCCCACCTCCCTACTCTTCTACATTTGGACACACTGTACATAGATTTTTCTATTTTTCTTTTCTATTGTGTTATTGACTGTACGTTTGTTTATGTGTAACTCTGTGTTGTTGTTTTTGTCACACTGCTTTGCCTCATCTCGGCCAGGTCGCAGTTGTAAATGAGAACTTGTTCTCAACTGGCCTACTTAACCAAATTAAGTAAATAAAATAAAAATAAGGCCTTAGGATCAGTCCTCTAGTTATTTTGCCATTTGGGTTTTTATAATGATCTTGTAATCGTACACAACAGACGCCTAAACTGACTTTTGCTCTTAAAACATGCAAAAAAGGAAGCTCCTAAGCCACCAGGAGAACGCCAACTGTCACAAGACAAGGTAATAACTTAAACTACTGGACAAAGAGGCAGAGACTGAGGCCACATGGACAATGGCTTGGCAGGATACAACGGTTCCTCCCTCTCAGACCTCATTAGCGGTAGCCCTTGTTTTGCCCTCACCTCTAACTCTCCAGTCCCACAGCTCAGCGAGCTGACAACACTAACGGGTAGACCGCTCATGAGGTCACTCTGAATGAATGGTTAGGGTTTCATATTTTTGAACTACTTGTGCAAAGAATCCAAACAGTCCTGCCTGTATTTTCTAAATGCTGATGATGAATGGATGGCCGGAGTGAATAGGCACAGTGTTACAGGCATTCTTTCACACCGCAAATCCTCCTCCACACATCCAGGGGGGGGGGGGGTGAAAAGTGGAGGACGTGTTAGGTACTATACCTTCCACCCCTCTTACTTGCTACTTCATTCTGCAGTTGTGCTGTTTATGTCTCCAGCCCTGGTTCCCAGAATGGGCTGGCCCTGTAGCCCCTCTCCTTTAGAGGAGACTATATTTTTTGGGGGGGGGGGGGCTCCCTGTCCTCCACACCCAGTGAGCAGCCAGCGGTCAGCCTTTCCAGTGGGACGACCCGTATAGGAAAATGAAGTCCTCACTATCACAGGTCTGGCCTTCAGCTGTTCAGAGGGCCACAGAACACCCCTCTCTGCCAGGTGTGGGGAACCCAAGCTGGAGAGAGTGAAGGATGGCTTGTCTAGCCGTAGTGACATCCCTCCTTTGGGTCAATTAGCTTTTACCATTAAAACTTTATGGAAGTATAATATATTATGGCTTCCATACTTCTGTGAGATTTGTAAGGAAGAGTAGCTGCTGCTTTCGCAATAGCGAATGTGGATCCTAATAAAATACCCCTAGACAGCCTCATCTTCCACACTGGCCTTGGTGGTTGTGCCAGCCCTCAGAGAGCAGAAACCCAATACGTCTGAGGTTGACAGAAGAGGACATTTGACGTGTTTGTTTCAGCGGTCGCAGAAGCTTTGAGAGTCCAAAAACCTTGCTGAACAGAACCTAACCAGCTGCAAAAGCAACCTGACTCCTATTGCGGAGGGTGACTGGAATCAAACATACAGCAAGCCATTCATGTAAAACACAGGAGAGCTCGTAAGAGCAGCTACTCTTGTGATGCAAACTAGACTCATGTCATTGGTACAGTATTTCTCTGCGATTGTACTATGGACATTTATTTTTAATATAGCCAAAACATGTCTTCCATCCTCCAATGCAAATGTAATGGATTAAGGAAGAGTTCTGAACTCAGCTGCACTAGTTGATTGTAACTGGGGGGGGGGGGCTCAATTTAGTATATTTGAAAATAACATTTGTCAAGCACTTCAGAAGAAATGGCGACGGAGGCAAACTAACAAACCACAGCATATTCATCACATCACAGAGGCATGAAGACAAACCACAGCATATTCATCACATCACAGAGGCATGAAAACAAACCACAGCATATTCATCACATCACAGAGGCATGAAGACAAACCACAGCATATTCATCACATCACAGAGGCAAACTAACAAACCACAGCATATTCATCACATCACAGAGGCATGTAAACAAACCACAGCATATTCATCACATCACGGAGGCATGAACACAAACCACAGCATATTCATCACATCACGGAGGCATGAACACAAACCACAGCATATTCATCACATCACGGAGGCATGAAGACAAACCACAGCATATTCATCATATCACGGAGGCAAACTAACAAACCACAGCATATTCATCACATCACAGAGGCAAATTAACAAACCACAGCATATTCATCACATCACAGAGGCATGAAAACAAACCACAGCATATTCATCACATCACAGAGGCATGAAAACAAACCACAGCATATTCATCACATCACAGAGGCATGAACACTAACCACAGCATATTCATCACATCACGACACAATAGATTGTCTCTTCATATTTTCCTAGAAGATGCTTGTCTCAATGGGAGGTCTGACTGATGTACCCTGCCTTTTAGTTCAGAGATACTAGGATTTTGGACATCAGCCTAGATCCACAACATCCCACCCGTTAGATCTCAAGTCTCATTGAGGAGTCAAAACAGTCTGCCCTGTCCAGAGTTCCATGGACCGCCTGCATGTCACTCGCTGGCCTATAAGTCAAGCAAACACGCTGGGGCCTTAACCCTGCCTTCAGCTCCATAACCACACAATCAATTTAACAACCATCCCCTCCGACGACTCTATTGGCCCATCCTGACCTGGTGGGACTGCTTGTTTGCCTAAACAACATGAGAGCTGTTGAGCCGCAATCATTTCATCGACACTTACTCACCAACGTTCCCAACAGACGGTGACTCCACGGGCGAGAAGGCCAAAGGTATGCTCGTTCCTTCTCTCATTCATCAGTATGCTGAAAAGACACCGGAGGCGCCAGTCTACCGCCTGATCATAACTGTTCCCCAGGGTTCACGGCTTGGTCTGGCTGGACGCCACATCACGAGTAACTTTTCGCCTTGTATGGTGTTGGGCATATTGTCCCCGTTGGGAAATGACGCTGAGGAGTTTCACTTCTAACACCAACTACATCACAGCCCACCAATTTTAGAACTGATGTTGCGCCAGTTATCGATTCATGAAGACAAGTTTGTGTTTTAGAACTTAAGGTTACAGGACAGGTTCAGGTCACAGAATAAGGCCATGGTTAGAGTGGGTTACCTATAGAATTATTCCATGTGGCAGTACTGGGGTCATAAAGAACCATTGCTGCTGATGATGGAAAGGGTTTGTGTGCCAACATCTCATTACTCTGTTTAATTACTTGGTCAGATAAGTGAGTGCCAAGGATGGCATGTTGAAGAGAAAAGCTGAGGCAAAATAAACAAAGACAATGTGAACTACTTCAGATTTACAAGGTTCTTCCAGGAATTTAGATTTTCCACTTTTTCCCCCCAGAAATATACAATATCCCACCCGCATAGAACAGACATACGGGAAGTGAAACATTGGCGGTCATCTCATCTCCTTTGGGAAACAGGGTGGAGAAGGGAGGCTCAGAGTATGACTAAACATTTCCTCGTGTCAGTTGGGGACTACAGGCTGTTACAACTTCCTGTGGCATGTTTGAGGTTCAGTTGTCCCAGTATGACGTGTCACCTTTCCAACAGCCAGGAAGCTCAGATTCAAACTCAGACAGCTCTGCAAGCGTTATACCAAAATACATTTGTTACTCACCAAATATGGAGTTTCACTGAGCAAATATCTTCATTTACTCCTGTATGTACTTCCAAAAAAAGTCTAAATTAAAATGTACAAGCAACTGGAAAAAAAAGGCTCTTCAGCACCTCCAATGTATTGAGCTGTTGTCAGTGTCATTGGAGGGGCTGAAGACATTTTTTAGGTTGCTTGTAAAAACAAATATTTGTAATTTTTTTGGGAAGTACATACCGGCCGTAACGGGAGTAAATAAAGATAGTTACTTAGCGAAACTCCATATTTGGTCAGTAATTAACATATTTTGACATAACGCTTGCAGAGCAGTTGGAGGACACTGGGTTACCTATAGAATGGGCGTTATGTGTTAGAGATGTCGTCCTTGCCCCAGTATCTGTGTGTTAGAGATGTCATCCTTGCCTCAGTATCTGTGTGATAGAGATGTCATCCTTGCCCCAGTATCTGTGTGTTAGAGATGTCATCCTTGCCCCAGTATCTGTGTGTTAGAGATGTCGTCGATGAGTATGACGCGTCTCCTCTTTAACGCCCAGGAAGCTCAGATTCAAATTCCCAGTGTCCTCCATTAAACTGAGTAATCAGGGGAGATGGGCCTTGGTCAAGGAGGTGACCAAGAACCCAATGGTCACTCTGACAGAGCTCCAAAGTTCCTCTCTGGAAGGTTCTCCCATCTCCACAAAGACAAATATCTCTGCAGCACTCCTTTATGGTAGTGGCCAGACGGAAGCCACTCAGTAAAAAGGCACGACAGCCGGCCCAGAGTTTGACAAAAGGCACCTAAAGGACTAAGACCATGAGAAACAAGATTCTTCTGTCTGATGAAACCAATATTGAACTCTTTGGCCTGAATGCCAAGCATCACATCTGGAGGAAACCTAACACCATCCCTATGTTGAAGCATGGTGGTGGCAGCATCTTGCTGTGGGGATGTTTTTCAGCGGCAGGGACTGGGAGACTAGTCGGGATCGACGGAAAGATGAACAGAGCAAAGTACAGAGATCCTTGGTGAAAACCTGCTCCAGAGCAGTCAGGACCTCAGACTGGGTCGAAGGTTCACCTTCCAAACAGGACAACAACCCTAAGCACACAGCCAAGACAACGCAGGAGTGGCTTAGGGACAAGTCTCAATGTCCTTGAGTGGCCCAGCCATAGCCCGGACTTGAACCCGTTCGAACATCTCTGAAGAGACCTGGAAATAGCTGTGCAGCAACAACGTACTGAGTAACGGGTCTGAATACTTACGTAAATGTGATATATATATATTTTTTGAATACATTTGCTCACATTTCTAAAAACCTGTTTTTGCTTTCTCATTATGGAGTATTTGTTAGTAGATTGATAAGATGTTTTAATTATTTTAATCAATTTTAGAATAAGGCTGTAACGTAATAAAATGTGGAAAAACTTAAGGGGTCTGAATACTTTCCGAAAGCACTGTAGATTAACATTTTCTGCATGCACTCAATGATACAGTAGCAAAAGCACATAGCAGCAGCTGGTACATATAACATAACGTTTAATTGGATTAGGAGCATTGAAATGCTCCCCTGACAAGCACGAAGATGGAATGACATACTTTTTTGTTTAGTTTCCCCCCCATTGTAGGGGCATCACATAGGAAAAAAAGAAGCTTGTAATCAGGTGCACAGTAGACTTAACCAACCAGGGCTGTATTTCTTTAACCTTGTTTGACACATTGTGGTGATAGACCACAGCTGCATGGGCTAGTGTTACTAAATAGCTGCGGTAGAAAGGACTATAGTGAGGAGGAATAACCATGGATTGTTTTCAAGCAGTGAAGCACACTTCTCTCCTCCAAAATAGCTGAGGTCAAACATTTGTAGCTACATAAAATGAAGTAAGTTAATCGTTTTCCGACATGCAACACATTCTATGGCGGCTTCATGTCATCCCACTTGTTTTGTTAACTCTTGCACAGCAGCATTTCATGTGAAACTCTCATCTTTTCCCCCAGATGGTAATGGAATAAAGAGGGCATATATTAAAACACTAACGACCTTAAAGTATTAAGAACAGTTGCTTCTAATGTTACATTTTCAAACGTTAGCTCCATAACCCCAACTGTCATTCCACAGGCTTTCATAAACAACCGAACCCAACTTGGGAAACAACCACCGTGTCACTTAAACTCAATGTGGAACATCCTCATCTAGTTCTCCGTTAACGGTTCGCACTTTGCAGCCAAAGACTAAAACGTCCGTTGAGATGTCTACATTTATGTTTTATTTATTTGTTTAAATCTGACTTGTATGTCTAAGAGTGTATATGCCCTTGTGCATTCAATGTGAGTGTGTGTTCAAGCCCTGGGTATGGTAAGGAGACTTCCGCAGTGTGATGGGGAGACTGTTCACTGTGTTTTGTGTAAGCTAGACTGGGCAGAATAATAGCAGGCTGGTGGCCAGGCTGTGATGAAACACTGGAGAATGTAAACCATCCTAAACGTGTAGGATTAGGGGGATTACACTATGTACACACAGCACATGAAGGGAAAAAAATAAGCACACATGCTCCACTTTTTTATTTTATTGTACTGACAGAAAATGATACCATTTAACAAGAGAATGTCAAACATTCCCTGTCTGACATAGGGGGCCAGGATAGGGAAGGAACATGTAAAATAAGGGGCAGGAGACAAAGAGGTGCATGCTGGGATGTGAAGATTCTTCCTGTAGAAGCCTGGTAACGTCACCTGTGGAACCAAAAGGACAGAGCGGTTAGGATACCACCTGACCAGGCTCTGTGTTTGATCACTAAACACCCCTAATTCATTACTTTTTTTTTTTACAGGAAAGTTTTGTTAATTAGGCATATCTATATTCAAATGTTTATTAAATGACAATTAACTTTTAATTATCATAATTTAAAGACTGTCATTGCAGTAACTGTACAGCGAAAAATCTTACTTTTAAAAGTTCATATTCCATTAACTCGTAACCAAATAATGTTGACCAAAGCATAAATTGGAGAAAAATAAACACACAAAAAATATTTAAAAAAAATACTCAAACTTGTATGTCAGATAATTAAAAAAATGCCTGCCATTTCCTCAGAGGAGTTGGACAATCAGCAGTCTACTCACATTAATATTTTCAATTACAGGTATATTACACCCACACCATTCCAACACAGAAAAGCTGCTTTTTAACGTAATCAATTACCATTTTTTTGGAAGGAAAACTATTTCACCTAGAACTCTGGAAACATTGGACAGTTTGAGATTTTTTTTTATATTGACCACAGTGGTGTGTTTTTGAAATCATCTTACTCGCAGAGCAGGAGCATTTCTGATCCCAAAGGGCATGACAATATCTAAGCATAATTTTAGATTTTTTAACATGTATAACCCTGGGAGGTAAAATGGGGATCAAGACAAACATAACATTGTGCTGATGGCCAAAAATGACAAAACAATCTAGCTCGGCTCTCTATGCCGTGCAATTACAGATGGAGGGTTTGCCCTCAGGGGGGGTGAGGTTTGGCGACGGCAGCACTGTTTACATTCCATAAGCACTGATTAACGTGAGCCAGGTTAGGCATGGGAACAAGAACCCAAAGAACTGCACACTGTACCATTACCTCTCTCTGAACCATCAATGTGGCATAGCTACTCTGAGACTGTTGCCTGTATAATTACAAGGCGATGCTGAATATTCAGGCTACTTGATCCTGAAAGTTTGAGTTCTCGCACAAAGCGGGAGGAATGGTCATTATATTTACCCCTAGGCTGCGGATACAACGCGTTTAGCACTATGACCCATCTACAGCATTTGCTCAACAAAACATGTGTCTAAGCAAAAACCCACACTTTCAGAGTGAACCCATTCAAAAAAAAAATGTGTCTGCAAACAATCAATTGTACCCAGATCCATCATTTGGTAAACACTGGTGCAGGACACATACCTTTTGCTTGGAGGACGTTCACTCATCAACGTACTCGAAGGACTCGGGGGCCTCGGGCTCCTGTTCCTCCTCCTCGATCTTGGGGCCGTGGGCAGAGACAGGCTCCACCAGCTCCTCCTCTTCCTCGCTGGTGTCCTTCATGATGATAATGCCGCCGGTGTGCAGCTGGAGACAGATAGGGGACACGGACATGAGCGACTAAGCTGTTCGACCAATGAATGATGGGTGTCTTTTAATGTATTTTTTTTTATCTCTGGGGGCGCGGGTGTCGTATTATACGCACAACACCATGTCTGCCTCCCCAACTGAGTCGTACACCCGTCAAACATCACCCGCACCACAATAACCTCAACTCGAATTCAGAGAAGACACTGCACCCCATATTGTTTAAAATCTCACCCACTCTCCACTGTCAACACGGAGTAGCATGCTCATGCAACAGTTGGACACATTTAACAAGGCTTATGTCCATGTAAACCTCTGAAGCCGAGAAGTGAGGAACTGCAACAGGTGTTTATAACGCTGAGGAGAAGTGAGGAACTGCAACAGGTGTTTATAATGCCGAGGAGAAGAAGTGAGGGACTACAACAGGTGTTTATAATGCTGAGGAGAAGAAGTGAGGAACTGCAACAGGTGTTTATAACGCTGAGGAGAAGAAGTGAGGAACTGCAACAGGTGTTTATAACGCTGAGGAGAAGAAGTGAGGGACTACAACAGGTGTTTATAACGCTGAGGAGAAGTGAGGGACTACAACAGGTGTTTATAACGCTGAGGAGAAGTGAGGGACTACAACAGGTGTTTATAACGCTGAGGAGAAGAAGTGAGGGACTACAACAGGTGTTTATAACGCTGAGGAGAAGTAGTGAGGGACTACAACAGGTGTTTATAACGCTGAGGAGAAGAAGTGAGGAACTGCAACAGGTGTTTATAACGCTGAGGAGAAGTAGTGAGGGACTACAACAGGTGTTTATAACGCTGAGGAGAAGAAGTGAGGAACTGCAACAGGTGTTTATAACGCTGAGGAGAAGAAGTGAGGAACTACAACAGGTGTTTATAACGCTGAGGAGAAGTGAGGGACTACAACAGGTGTTTATAACGCTGAGGAGAAGAAGTGAGGGACTACAACAGGTGTTTATAACGCTGAGGAGAAGTGAGGGACTACAACAGGTGTTTATAACGCTGAGGAGAAGAAGTGAGGAACTGCAACAGGTGTTTATAATGCTGAGGAGAAGAAGTGAGGAACTGCAACAGGTGTTTATAATGCTGAGGAGAAGAAGTGAGGGACTACAACAGGTGTTTATAACGCTGAGGAGAAGTGAGGGACTACAACAGGTGTTTATAACGCTGAGGAGAAGAAGTGAGGGACTACAACAGGTGTTTATAACGCTGAGGAGAAGTGAGGGACTACAACAGGTGTTTATAACGCTGAGGAGAAGAAGTGAGGAACTGCAACAGGTGTTTATAATGCTGAGGAGAAGAAGTGAGGGACTACAACAGGTGTTTATAACGCTGAGGAGAAGTGAGGGACTACAACAGGTGTTTATAATGCTGAGGAGAAGAAGTGAGGAACTGCAACAGGTGTTTATAATGCTGAGGAGAAGAAGTGAGGAACTGCAACAGGTGTTTATAATGCTGAGGAGAAGAAGTGAGGGACTACAACAGGTGTTTATAACGCTGAGGAGAAGTGAGGGACTACAACAGGTGTTTATAACGCTGAGGAGAAGAAGTGAGGGACTACAACAGGTGTTTATAACGCTGAGGAGAAGTGAGGGACTACAACAGGTGTTTATAACGCTGAGGAGAAGTGAGGGACTACAACAGGTGTTTATAACGCTGAGGAGAAGTGAGGGACTACAACAGGTGTTTATAACGCTGAGGAGGAGAAGTGAGGGACTACAACAGGTGTTTATAACGCTGAGGAGAAGAAGTGAGGAACTGCAACAGGTGTTTATAATGCCGAGGAGAAGAAGTGAGGGACTACAACAGGTGTTTATAACGCTGAGGAGAAGTGAGGGACTACAACAGGTGTTTATAACGCTGAGGAGAAGAAGTGAGGGACTACAACAGGTGTTTATAACGCTGAGGAGAAGTGAGGGACTACAACAGGTGTTTATAACGCTGAGGAGAAGAAGTGAGGAACTGCAACAGGTGTTTATAACGCTGAGGAGAAGTGAGGGACTACAACAGGTGTTTATAACGCTGAGGAGAAGTGAGGGACTACAACAGGTGTTTATAACGCTGAGGAGAAGAAGTGAGGGACTACAACAGGTGTTTATAACGCTGAGGAGAAGTGAGGGACTACAACAGGTGTTTATAACGCTGAGGAGAAGAAGTGAGGAACTGCAACAGGTGTTTATAACGCTGAGGAGAAGAAGTGAGGAACTGCAACAGGTGTTTATAACGCTGAGGAGAAGTGAGGGACTACAACAGGTGTTTATAACGCTGAGGAGAAGAAGTGAGGGACTACAACAGGTGTTTATAACGCTGAGGAGAAGAAGTGAGGGACTACAACAGGTGTTTATAACGCTGAGGAGGAGAACTGAGGAACTGCAAAAGGTGTTTTATAACTCTGAAGCCGAGAGGAACTTTCAAAACACTACACAGACGTGGTGGGGGATTACACAGTGAAGAGATTCATCATGACTGCAAGAAAGAACAGGTATTTTTCCCCCCAGTCTGCCTGTGAAGATTTTGAGGGGATGGTTGTCTCGTCATACTCTGTGAGCACATTGCCCTTGCAGTGGTTGTACAGTACATCATGCAGCTTGGTTATCACTGTAAATCATTTAGAGATATGGTCAGGTCCAGACTAACGCATCAGGTATGGTGAGCACTGTCCAGACTAGATTTTAACTCTTACATTATCTCTGGGAAGCTAAGTAGCACTAATTTACTCACAGACCACACTACAAGACCTTTGGAACAGTTGCTGTGTGCTCGGATTGCCTTCTATGGAATAGGTGAAATGGAATCATCACAATATGGAGGGAAGGTCTGTGGGAGGCACACCCTGGCCCCACAACAATGGATCGCTTTGTGTTAAAACACCGCCTTCAAAAAAAATTGAAATACTAAAAAGTTTTAGAAGACAGACGAGAGCAAAAACACTCAAGTGTCATATGATATGACCCATGATGCATTGCTCTCAGCTCGACGTTTGTTGATTTGACATGTAACCAAACGATAGTCCTCTTTATAGGAGTGGGATTAGGATAAGTGTGTGGGTGACTGCATATCTCATGTTATTTACTGTGGAAAGCTGTCAACATTTTGCGCAGGGCCAGAGTACAGAGTGGTTTATTGTCCGGCAACTTTAAGACTCCGTGGATCTAACCGGGGCTTGGTTGGAAAGACGAATAAAAGATGGCTAATAAAAGACGGCTTCAACGCTGGATCCAGAAGCAACAAAAAAAAAAGGACCCGAAACCCTATATTTTTTACCTAATTTAAGTTATCACAAAACCATCACCAACAGGTCCGGACCATCACCATCAAGGCTCAAATAAATTAAACATACGTAATGCAACACTTCTGTCAATAGGAGGATAAACATCTTACAAATAATTTCCCACGGATACAGTGCATTCAGAAAGTATTCAGACCCCCTTCACTTTTCCCACAATTCATTACGTTACAGCCTTATTCAAAAATTGATTAAATAAAATCCTCAATCTACACACAATACCCAATAATGACAAAGCGAAAACAGGTTTTTCGCTACTCAGACACTTTGCTATGAGACTCGAAATTGAGCTCAGGTGCATCCTGTTACCATTGATCATCTTTGATGTTTCTACAACTTGATTGGAGTCCACCTGGGGTAAATTCAATTGATTGGACATGATTTGGAAAGGCACACACCTGTCTATAAGGTCCTATAGTTGACAGAGCATGTGAGAGCAAAAACAAAGCCATGACGTCGAAGGAATTGTCCGTAGCACTCCGAGACAGGATTGTGTCGAGGAACAGATCTGGGGAAGGGTACCAAAAAAATTCTGCAGTATTGAAGGTCCCCAAGAACATAATGGTCTCCATCATTCTTAAATGGAAGAAGTTTGTAACCACCAATACTCTTCCCAGAGCTGGCTGCCCAGCCAAAATGAGCAATAGTTCCTCTGTGGAGATGGGAGAACCTTCCAGAAGGACAACCATCTCTACAGCACTCCACCAAATCAGGCCTTCATGGTAGAGTGGGCAGACGGAAGCCACTCCTCAGTAAAAGGCACATGACAGCCCGCTGGAGTTTGCCAAAAGGCACCTAAAGGAATCTCAGACCATGAGAAACAACATTCTCTGGTCTGATGAAACCAAGATTGAACTCTTTGGCCTAAATGCCAAGAGTCAATTCTGGAGGAAACCTGGCACCATCCCTATGGTGAAGCATGGTGGTGGCAGCATCTTGCTGTGGGGATGTTTTTCAGTGGCAGGGACTGGGAGATTCAGGAACGAGGGAAAAATAAACGAAGTGCAGAGAGATCCTTGATGAAGTTCTGAGCGCTCTGGAGCAGGTTCTCAGACTGGGGCGACGGTTCACCTTCCAACAGGACAACGACACGAAGCACACAGCCAAGACAACACAGGAGTGGCTACGGGACAAGTCTCTGAATGTCCATGAGTGGCCCAGCCAGAGCCCAGACTTGAACCCATTCGAACATCTCTGGAGAGACTTGAAAATAGCTGTGCAGCGACGCTCCCCATCCAACCTGACAGAGCTTGAGAGGATCTGTAGAGTAGAATGGGAGAATCTCCCCAAATACAGGTGTGCCAAGCTTTTAGCGTCAAACCCAAGAAGACTCGAGGCTGTAATCGCTGCCAAAGGTGCTTCAACAAAGTACCGAGGAAAGGGTCTGAATACGTATGTAAATGTTATATTTCCATTTTGTATTTTTTCTACATTTGCAAACAGTTTTTGCAGTGATGTCCTTGTCCCATTGCGCACTAGCGACGCCTGTGGCGGGCCGGGTGCAGTGCACGCTGACACGGTCGCCAGGTGTACTGTGTTTCCTCTGACCCATTGTTGCAGCTGGCTTCCGGGTTAAGCGGGCATTGTGTCAAGAAGCAGTGCGGCTTGGCTGGGTTATGTTTCGGAGGATGCACGGCTCTCGAGCTTCGCCTCTTCCGAGTCCGTGCGGGAGTTGCAGCGATGAGACAAGACTAACAACCAATTGGAACATTTTTTAAAAGAATAATAATTTAAAAAATAAAAATGATTGCAGTTGATATGCGGCCATTGTCAATGGTAGAGTATGTCGGCTTCACTGCCCTGATGGCATGACTAGAACCAGACTACAAGATGACATGTCGATAAACCGCGATGGCCCTGGATGAGAAATTGTACAATGATTGCTATGCAAGTATAAAGCACGAGTTCTCAAACAACATACGTGGCGTTAACAACAGATTGTTGAACGTCTATGAACACGTCGCCATACATCACTGCAACGAGCCATCACATTGATGAGAAGTGGGACATGAAGTCCAATGTACTACTGACAACTGAGCACATGGAGAGGAACACAGCAGAGAACCTGAAACGGCATTAACTACCATCGTTGCTGAGTGGGTGGGGGACAGCAGTAAGGTGAGTGCTGTCTACTAGGTAGCCAGGACTGCAGTAGATTGAACTGCTCTGTCTGGTAGGTAGCCAGGACTGCAGTAGATTGAACTGCTCTGTCTGGTAGGTAGCCAGGACTGCAGTAGATTGAACTGCTCTGTCTGGTAGGTAGCCAGGACTGCAGTAGATTGAACTGCTCTGTCTGGTAGGTAGCCAGGACTGCAGTAGATTGAACTGCTCTGTCTGGTAGGTAGCCAGGACTGCAGTAGATTGAACTGCTCTGTCTGGTAGGTAGCCAGGACTGCAGTAGATTGAACTGCTCTGTCTGGTAGGTAGCCAGGACTGCAGTAGATTGAACTGCTCTGTCTGGTAGGTAGCCAGGACTGCAGTAGATTGAACTGCTCTGTCTGGTAGGTAGCCAGGACTGCAGTAGATTGAACTGCTCTGTCTGGTAGGTAGCCAGGACTGCAGTAGATTGAACTGCTCTGTCTGGTAGGTAGCCAGGACTGCAGTAGATTGAACTGCTCTGTCTGGTAGGTAGCCAGGACTGCAGTAGATTGAACTGCTCTGTCTGGTAGGTAGCCAGGACTGCAGTAGATTGAACTGCTCTGTCTGGTAGGTAGCCAGGACTGCAGTAGATTGAACTGCTCTATCTGGTAGGTAGCCAGGACTGCGATAGATTGAACTGCTCTGTCTGGTAGGTAGCCAGGACTGCGATAGATTGAACTGCTCTGTCTGGTAGGTAGCCAGGACTGCGATAGATTGAACTGCTCTGTCTGGTAGGTAGCCAGGACTGCAGTAGATTGAACTGCTCTGTCTGGTAGGTAGCCAGGACTGCAGTAGATTGAACTGCTCTGTCTGGTAGGTAGCCAGGACTGCAGTAGATTGAACTGCACTGCCCACTAGCGGTCATAAGCAGGACCATATCTGAATTGTGAATTCATGCCATTTTATGATTTTTTAACCCCAGTTTAAAAAAGATAATGTGTCACATCCCTACCAGAAACACACTTTAAAAAAGTCACATGCGTTCACAGACTCACACACCAACAGTACGTACCGGTTTGAAGGGCTGGTAGCGGCACGTCTCGGGCATGTTGAGCACTTTGAGCTGGGCGGGCATCACTCTGGCTGGGTTCTCCATCAGCTGGAAGTTGGGCTCGGGTTCCTTCTTCTTCTCCTTCTCCTTCTCTTTCTCTTTCTCTTTCTCTTTCTCTTTCTCGTCATCTTTCTTTTCCTTCTCAGCCTCCTGTACCTCCTGAGAATCCAACAAATAGAATGTTAAGCATTTCCCCTCCCTTTTCCTGAGGAAAACCCACGACTCAGTGAGTCCGCAATGATGATAAAAAAGATGGCAATGGCAGTAAGGGTCACCTCGGAATAAAGTGTGCCTTCATTTCATACGTTTCCTGACACCACCAAAAAGCTTAAAAATCTGGAAGACATGTTTATCTTGAGATGGGTGATACACTCCTTATTGGTTGTCTTGCACTTGGTGGCCAGTGATTTGTTAGCCTCTCCCTGCCTCCTATCTGTCCCCGGCCCAGGTCTCCCGGCTGCTACCACAAGGCCCTGAAAACTGGACCATAGGTGTGCAATGACTTGTATGAGCACTCCTGTTTGTCTACGTGTGTGTGTGTGTGTCAACTAAAAACAACACACTTCCACACAGTGTTTGTGTGAGAGAATAAAACAAATCTCCACTGTCCAATGCCTTTGGTTAAAAGCGAGGACGTGAAATCTAGCATGGTGGACGCCATCAAACATAGCGATAATGCCCAGCGGTCAACGTCCCACTGAAAGCAATACTGGCACTGGGTTGACAGGGGCTGTCGGTAATGGTATGTATTCCAGCCGTGTGCTTCATGGATAACTTGGTCCCATCAGGAGAGAGGGGCTGGGGGGACCTTGCCAGGGCTGACAGATAGCTGCTCCTTAAAGGGATACTTCACTAATTTTCTGAGAACTGCTATTTTAAAAGGCCTAGTTAACTCACATTTCTTAAGAACTGCTACGTTAACCCATAAGAGTCTAAGAGGGGGGGGGGGGTTCTTCAATTCCTGATTTGAAATTTAAAGACCCCTTGAAGTATAAAAACATTTTTGTTTAGTTATTTGAATAAAAAAAAAATTGGGGGCCTTTTAGCCCATACAAACACATTGAATAACAGATTCACTACATGGAACAACAGATAGTCCCCCCAAAAAAAATCTAAAGGAAGTTTGTTCTGAAGTGTCTGTTATAACATTTGTTATTCTTTTATTTTCCGTATTTTCATGTGGTCATATTAGTTTGTAGGCCAAACCGTTCGGACAATACAGACGTTTTTTTCGTGAGAAGACTGATTTTGGGGATGTCTCATGGTCTGACAACACCGCTGTAGCTTGACCACCTTCCACCTCAGAAGGACGCCATTGGCAGATGCGGTGGACTTAACGTGACGCTCATGAAAAAAAAACACAGATCTCTCTAGTTTAAACTGATGGATTGATGGGCATTTTTTTTATTACGCCAATTCGATTTCAGCGAGAGTTAACTCAAGATTTCCTGAGAAAACTTCTCTGCATTGTTGGTTAAGGGCTTATAAGTAAGATTTTCACTGTAAAGGTCTACACCTGTTGTATTTGGCACATGTGACAAATAAAAATGTGAATTGATTTTGAACTGCTACTTTAAAAAACGGGACAGTTGACTCATTTCGTTGATGGTTTTCTTACCTTTGAAATGGTCTCCTCTGCAGTAGTATGTGTGCCTGGACAGTACATCTGACATAAGAAGCTTTGTGGGATACTGAGTGAAATATTAGTGATGGAAGTTGCAGACTGCAGAGGACCGAGACGTTAAGGGAGACTGTTTTCAGGTCTTTGAACCATTAGTTCCTCACAACCAATTACACAGATCATTCCTCAATAGGCTGGTCAATATGAGCAGAGATCTGTTGTTTTGGACAGGGGCTACCGGATTCTTGCTTGAGGAAGGTTAAAAACATCTACATAGAAAGCAAGACTTAATTTGAGGGGAAAAAATGGGGGGAAAATGAATAAAAAATTGAAAGTGGTCTATGAGGCTGGCCGTCCTATGAAATGATTTTGTGTTCATACACTCACTACTTCCATCTTCTCCTCCTCTTTCTCCTTCTTCTCCTTCTCTTTCTCCTTCTTCTTAGCTTTGGCTGTGATGGAGAGCACAGCAGTAGACACCTATAATGGAGGAAGAGAGAGACTAAATGAAGTGTTGGCACAGAAATAAAAAGGCACTGAGGGGCAATCATAAAACCTCTTAAAATACACGACACAAGTGAACTAAAAATATCTGCAGTTTTTTTTTAGTACGTTATTAAAATGTACCCATGTTTTAAAATGAGCCAAGACTCGGGCTGAGTAGCCAAAATAACACGGTCTCAGACTGACAATATGGAAATGAGAGAGTTCAAAAGGGACTCTAATAACTAAACCCTCCAAGAAAATTGATCTTGGCTGAGGACACTTCATTCAGGATGACCGTGAGAAGCAGCGAATGCGATTTCAGTCGATCAAAACAGGGTGACGTCACGTCACTATTGGGGGACTCTCACCTTCTCCTTCTCTTTCTCCTTGGGTACCTCCAGGGCCGGAGGGTAGGCGAAGGTGGAGGGCTTGCAGTTGGAGCGGTACTGCACCTTGGGCATCTGGACAAGGAAGACAACAGTGTGGTGGTCAAACATCAATAACAAGCGATGGTAGTAAAGTCCTGCCCAGCACCCTATGAAACGTGATGTTCCGGGTTCACTTACAAATCTCTAGCTTAAACTGACACATTTTGATGGGGATTTTTTTTAAATACTAATTAGATTCCCGTGGGGGCACGGACATCAACTCCAGGGGCTAAAGTGTGAGAGGGAAGGGAAACTGAAAAGTGTTTCTCTGACTGCTGTAGCAGTAGGTGACTTCACCTGATAGAAAAGTCTGGCACGGATACAGTGGAGTTGGGAATGGCATGGATACAGTGGAGTTGGGAATGGCATGGATACAATGGAGTTGGGAATGGCATGGATACAGTGGAGTTGGGAATGGCATGGATACAGTGGAGTTGGGAATGGCATGGATACAGTGGGGTGGGAATGACATGGATACAGTGGGATGGGAATGACATGGATACAGTGGAGTTGGGAATGGCATGGATACAGTGGAGTTGGGAATGGCATGGATACAGTGGAGTTGGGAATGGCATGGATACAGTGGGGTGGGAATGACATGGATACAGTGGAGTTGGGAATGGCATGGATACAGTGGGGTGGGAATGACATGGATACAGTGGAGTTGGGAATGGCATGGATACAGTGGAGTTGGGAATGGCATGGATACAGTGGAGTTGGGAATGGCATGGATACAGTGGGGGTGGGAATGACATGGATACAGTGGGATGGGAATGACATGGATACAGTGGAGTTGGGAATGGCATGGATACAGTGGAGTTGGGAATGGCATGGATACAGTGGAGTTGGGAATGGCATGGATACAGTGGGGTGGGAATGACATGGATACAGTGGAGTTGGGAATGGCATGGATACAGTGGGGTGGGAATGACATGGATACAGTGGAGTTGGGAATGGCATGGATACAGTGGAGTTGGGAATGGCATGGATACAGTGGGGTGGGAATGACATGGATACAGTGGAGTTGGGAATGGCATGGATACAGTGGGGTGGGAATGGCATGGATACAGTGGGGTGGGAATGACATGGATACAGTGGAGTTGGGAATGACATGGATACAGTGGAGTTGGGAATGACATGGATACAGTGGGGTGGGAATGACATGGATACAGTGGGGTGGGAATGACATGGATACAGTGGGGTGGGAATGACATGGATACAGTGGAGTTGGGAATGGCATGGATACAGTGGGGCGGGAATGACATGGATACAGTGGAGTTGGGAATGGCATGGATACAGTGGGGCGGGAATGGCATGGATACAGTGGGGCGGGAATGACATGGATACAGTGGGGTGGGAATGACATGGATACAGTGGAGTTGGGAATGGCATGGATACAGTGGGGCGGGAATGGCATGGATACAGTGGGGTGGGAATGACATGGATACAGTGGAGTTGGGAATGACATGGATACAGTGGAGTTGGGAATGGCATGGATACAGTGGAGTTGGGAATGGCATGGATACAGTGGAGTTGGGAATGGCATGGATACAGTGGAGTTGGGAATGGCATGGATACAGTGGAGTTGGGAATGGCATGGATACAGTGGGGTGGGAATGGCATGGATACAGTGGGGTGGGAATGGCATGGATACAGTGGGGTGGGAATGGCATGGATACAGTGGGGTGGGAATGACATGGATACAGTGGAGTTGGGAATGGCATGGATACAGTGGAGTTGGGAATGGCATGGATACAGTGGGGCGGGAATGGCATGGATACAGTAGGGGCGGGAATGGCATGGATACAGTAGGGGCGGGAATGGCATGGATACAGTAGGGGCGGGAATGACATGGATACAGTGGGGTGGGAATGACATGGATACAGTAGGGTGGGAATGACATGGATACAGTGGGGTGGGAATGGCATGGATACAGTGGGGTGGGAATGACATGGATACAGTGGGGTGGGAATGACATGGATACAGTAGTGTGGGACGTTTACCTTGAGGTCCTTGTTGAGTCCGATAATGGCGGTGGGGGTGAAGGCCAGGGAGAGGAAGTGGGAGAGGGGGAACCAGAACCAGAACTGGGTGAACACCAACAGGCCCACTACTGACGGCATGTGGGTGTGGCCCGTCCTGGACTGCAGGGAGATGGTGACGTTACGGCCACCTGCACACAAAGAAGGGGGCAGGGAAGTAGAGTTTTTACATTTCACTTTGATATGTATTGCTTCCATTATAACACTCAAATCTCATTTTATAACTTTGGTACCTACTATGGCTTTATATGATGTTATGGTGGGTTCCTCTACTGTCATGCTTATAAAGGCTGTGTCCCTAAGGGAAGTTTGGCCAAAATAATTACACTATAAAAAGAATAGGGTGCCCTCAGGGACGCAGACACAAACAAGAAGTGAATAATGAGGGGTTAATTAACTAACTTACTACACTGACAAAGCCAGCCATTTCACTAAATCATCGTGATTACTCCTAATCCCAGGCCAAGGGCCTCACTAACGTTTCCATGAGTCATTTATGACCTTTAAACTTAACAAGATAAAAAAAATGTGAACAAAATGCCGGTAAAACAATGATCTGGCATGGCTAGTGTGAGGTAATAAAGCCTTTTCCAGTGTACAAAGGGGGTCAAGGGCTAGGGTGCAGACAAGTAGAACAATAGACCTCCTTTGCCCTCTGGGAGACCACTAGGGAGAAGAGGATGAAGGGAGCTAGGGAGTTGGAGGAAGAGGGTTGCAGAGGAGTGACAGGATGGATGAAAAGGGGCTTGGAATCAGTGTTGGGAGGTCCTTCCCCAATCCTCATACAAACATTGTAAAAACTCCCTTCAAAACAAGAGTTACTAAGGAGGAAACCTTTGATTAAAATACATTATTACAGCAGAGACCGCTGGAAATGTTTCCAATGTGAAATCAGATCAGACAATGGTGGTTGAATCCCGGGACGTTTTCATTTAAACAGACCTACCACAGCTCAGTTGACTTTTTTTTTTAAAGGTAATTACAGTGATGACTTCTGGGTGATTTGATAACTTTATTTTGATGGCTGAAATGGCCTCCTAATACCCCGAACAAATTGATTTACTGGTTGCCAGAGTGACTCACAGATTCTAGTTGCTGCGCCACAATGAGAGCACACACACACACACACACACACGAGGTCTCTTAAAACTTGAAATGCAGCTTGACAGCAGTGTGCAATTTACTAGGGGGGAAGGAGAGGTATCCTGGGGTTTTTGTCAACCTACTTTATGGCAATTGAATTTTTATTCCTGTGGAAAAGGACATCCTTTCCCAGAATCCAAGGTGTTATGTAATTCCCGAGATCAACTAGCATTTTTCCGTGATCGCATAAGGTCCTTCGGCACAACAGAGCTGAGGGATTTCTGTCGCTCTTGACAAGAATGTCTAAATGATAAAATATATATATATTTTTAAAGGCTATAGAATGTCTACTAATTGATCAAACGTGTGTATTTTAAAAGCTATAAAAAAGGGGCATTAAGAACAGTCACTGAGTGTACAAAACATTAGGAACAGCTGCTCTTTCCATGACAGCCCGACCAGGTGAAAGCTATGATCCCTTATTGATGTCACTTGTTAAATCCACTTCAGTCAGTGTAGATGAAGGAGAGGAAACAGGTTAAAGAAGGATATTTTATCCTTGAGACAAAGATTTTTGTATGTGTGTCATTCAGAGGGTGAATGGGCAAGACAAAAGATTGAAGTGCCTTTGAACAGGGTATGGTAGTAGGTGCCAGGCGCACCAGTTTGTGTCAAAAACTGCAACGCTGCTAGATTCTTCACGCTCAACAGTTTGTGTATCAAAGAATGGTCAAGAATGGTCCACCAAAGGTCATCCACTCATCTAGAGTCCATGCCCCGACTAATTGAGGCTGTTCTGAGGACAAGGGGGGAGTGCAAAACAATATTATGGAAGGTGTTCCTAATGGTTTGTCCACTCAGTGTATAACAAAGACACTGAAAAGCTTCACATTTAGGCGCATGGACTAAGAAAAAAAAAGAAAAAATGAAAAAATGAAAAAAAAATGAAAAAAAGGAAAGAAGGAAAGAAAAGGGGGAACGTCCGGAGAGAGAGAGAGAGAGGGGGAACGTCCGGAGAGAGAGAGAGAGAGGGGGAACGTCCGGAGAGAGAGAGAGAGAGGGGGAACGTCCGGAGAGAGAGAGAGAGAGGGGGAACGTCCGGAGAGAGAGAGAGAGAGGGGGAACGTCCGGAGAGAGAGAGAGAGAGGGGGAACGTCCGGAGAGAGAGAGAGAGAGGGGGAACGTCCGGAGAGAGAGAGAGAGAGGGGGAACGTCCGGAGAGAGAGAGAGAGAGGGGGAACGTCCGGAGAGAGAGAGAGAGAGGGGGAACGTCCGGAGAGAGAGAGAGGGGGAACGTCCGGAGAGAGAGAGGGGGAACGTCCGGAGAGAGAGAGAGGGGGAACGTCCGGAGAGAGAGAGAGGGGGAACGTCCGGAGAGAGAGAGAGGGGGAACGTCCGGAGAGAGAGAGGGGGGGAACGTCCAGAGAGAGAGGGGGAACGTCCGGAGAGAGAAAGGGGGAACGGTTGGGCGTGTGGTTGTTTGCGAGAGCTGCTTCTGAATGCTAAACCTTCGGTAATGAACACCAGCGATCATGAAACGGAACCCTAATGACTTCTGCCTGTCACATGTCATACGATTACCCAACTGCCCCCAAAATCACAACCCCACTTATAACTAAAGACTAATACTCCCCATCACCTTATCTGAAATTAAAGTGGGAGGAAGCTGCCTTCCTGACGTTACTCAACACCCAGCCTTCCAGTCCGTCTCAAAACATGGATGTGTATCAGGGAGCAGTGACCTGACAGTTGTTAAGGGTAGTAGAGGGAGAGGAGAGAGCCTCAGTGTGCTATCTTACAATGACCCCATACTAAAGATTTTGTCTGGGCGGTTTCACGCGACGGAAAACAGGGAGGGGGGGGGGGGGAATAATCTTGGCAGGAGAACGAGGGCTCCCAGTTTGGTCTCGACTGTCGCTATAGTGACAAAGATCGACTGAAAGCATTATGGGAACAAAAATAAACACTGCTACAGTACAAGAGCAAGTGCCCCACCCACACCAGGCCGTCAGACTAACAGTAATCACAAGAGTCATGTGGCTGTTGACATTGCTGGCCCACCAGGCGCTAATGCATCATAACATGATCGCTTCCAGAGAAGGCGCCAGTTGGGAATAATCACAGAGGGGGCGGGGGGCGGTCAAGCCCTTGGGGGCGGCACACCTCCCCTTAACAGCAGACAGAAACAGATAAAATACACCCACACGTCTTCTAAAGAAATCCAACCCGACTCCAAATGTCACAATACACTGACCTGCATCCAGGATGCCCTGGGCCAGGATGGCCCCGAACTTGGCCATGACGTCATCGTGCTTGTCGTTGATGACCTTGGAGTAGAGCTGCCGGAACTGGTTCACCTGTGTGTCGGAAAAATAACAACAAGACTCAACCCCATTGTTCAGTTCTTTTAGTGGGTCTCCACATTACAATTTAACATTCTTATTAAAAGGACATCTTTAGCAGCATATGTTAAACATTTATTCTGCCACGTTGCTTTGGTTCTGATTAAGTCAATGAGCACGCCAGGGCCCACAAGCAGGAGACGCCCTTACCCCCACCTTTAATAATATTAAAAACAGGTTAAAACACGTTGACGAGAGCCACTGTTGGTGGAAGCTAAGGACTATCTCAGTATTTTTGATTCTAGAAATACTTATGTTTCTCTACCTCACTTTTTACTGAGAGAAATAAGCCGTGACAACCGCTTGAACAGGCTATATTTTAGCTTCACTATTTGGAGAATAGCGACACATACATCTATAATAAGAAAAGGGTACATAGCTAAAACACTACCACTCATATTACCATGTAACATATGTAAAGGGAAATTAAAATGTGACGGAAGTGATCCACCTGCGGGGCACATAGAACAGATCTACTGCATCTTAGACTTCCTTTCAATGAGAATGACAGCTCTATAACTCACATTTCTATGAGTTTGGTCGGGGTCATCCAAAAAAAAGTGACATATTGCAGCTTTAAAACCAGTCTCTCTTGAACAAGTGTAGTGCCTCCTGCTGTTTCTAGTTTAAAACCAGTCTCTGCTTTTGGCTAGGACCCAGAGCCTCCACGGGGGTTAGGGTTCATCAGGAGAGAAGTAGAGGACTGGACTCAAAATAGAGAACATTTCTATAGGCTAGAATCACATTAACAGATGATTCCATTAGCCAATCAACTTCAAGATATTTTAGTCTGTGAATAACAAAGTTACTTGTGGACAATTTCTCTGATAAATGTGGGCTGTGATTGAGATGAGCTGTTTCTCTGATAAATGTGGGCTGTGAATGAGATGGGCTGTTTCTCTGGTAAATGTGGGCTGTGAATGAGATGGGCTGTTTCTCTGCTAAATGTGGGCTGTGAATGAGATGGGCTGTTTCTCTGGTAAATGTGGGCTGTGAATGAGATGGGCTGTTTCTCATTCACCCACCTTGGGACAGGTGACCTCGGTCTGTTGGATCATGATGAGGGCAGAGGAGATGAGGGCACCCTGTCTCACGTAGTTCACTGGGTCGTTGGTCATAGGTTCCAGCAGGTTGATGGCCTCCTGAGAAGGGAAAAAGGAAAATAGAACTTGTCAATCACAATAAAATAAACTAATTAAACTAACAACTAGATGACTACTTGACCAGCAAACCCTAAAGATGAGAGGTTATCGTGCTGAGTCGCTTAGAGTAAGTAAATAGATAGAGGTTTGGTGCTATTCCCTAAGTACGAGTGCAGTACTACCGGAGTATAAGCCCCAGCTCCTTAAGGGAGAAGAGGCTCAGGAAGGTCAACGGTGAACTCTCTCAGCCTGGCTCAGAAACCTCTGGCCCAGTGTTTGGACCAGCGCTCTTCTGGGTATTAAGAGGTAAGCGCTGGCAGAGGGTGCTAGCTCAACCGCTTGGCACGCTTACCAGGGGTGGGCTCAGCTGTACCAGGAAAAACCTTAGCATTCAGCATTGAGGATCCAAGATGAGGCCTACAATCACTTCAGATCTCTATCAGATTCATAGACTGAAACCTTATTGTCCTTAAAATGATTTATTTATTTACACTCTGCATATTAAAACCATATAAAAGGATGAGTGAGCATCCCCTGAAAACTACACAAAACAAAAAGCTTTAAGAACTGAACTCAGAATCTGTTATCTTTGGTTTTAGAATCTTTGCCAGGGCAAGCAGAGCGGAGAGCTGTGGCGTGTGGGGAGCGATGGCGTAGGAGGGGCACTGGTGGAGCCCTGGCTACCACATCCCCTTCCTGATTGGTTGGCGGTAGTGGTGTAACGGTACACGTATTCGTAACAAATCGTTCGGTACAGGGACCTTGGTTGGGTCCGCACTGTGAACCCGAATGAATACATAATAAAAATACATTTTAAACAAACTAGGCCTATAGGCTAGACCTACACTGCGTTGTATGCCTCTTATTGGGTAAATCTGATCTGGGGAAAAAAACATTTCAGGCTAAACAACTAGAGCCTATGAGGACATTGTAATCAAAATTCAAATCTTTACTGGCGCATTTCAAAACGATCCTTTAGTGAAGTGCAGCCGGGAACTAGTTCTGTATGATAAGGAGTGGTAGGGAACGTTTTGGCTTCCCAGATTACCACGGCGATGGACAGAGAGTTGTGGATAAGACATTAACAGTATGGGGGCATCCCAGTGCTTGAGGAGTCACTACAAACCCGTGTTCAATCCCAGGCTGTGTCACAACCAGCCGTGACCGGGAGTCTCATAGGGTGGCGCACAATTGGCCCAGTGTCGTCCGGGTTAGGGGAGGGTTTGGCCGGGGGGGGGGGGGGGGGGGGGGCTTTCCTTGGCTCATCGCACTCTAGCGACTCCTTGTGGAGGGCCGGACGCCTGTAGGGTGACTTCGGGTTGTCAGTTAAACTGTGTTTCCTCCGACACATTGGAGCAGCTGGCTTACGGGTTAAGTGGGCTCCCCCTTCCCGCTGGGGAGTTGCATTGATGAGTCAAGATTGTAATTGGATCGTAATTCGATATCACAAAATTGGGGAGAAAAAGGTGGCAAAAAATTACTAATAAATTCATAATTCGATTTTTAAAAAGTAATAGCACGTCGCCACTGCTCAACGAGAATAACCTTTGCAGAGTGGCGTGTGTAGATAGCTTGTTGTTGTCGGCCAATCACAAGTCGTCAAAGCGGCATAACAGTCATAGGGCCTCTGTGTGTGGCAAAGCAAGTTAGGAGACTATCTAATGAATAATGTGGAAATTGGGGAGAAGTCTGTCCATAATAAAACGATGCTCTGCCTTCTTAACACTATCAACAAGGCAGGTCCTACAGGCCCTGGTTGTTGCACCTGGACTACTGTTCAGTCATGTGCCACAAAAGGGGGCCTTGGGAAAATTGCAGTTGGCTCAGAACAGGGCAGCACGGCTGGCCCTTAAAAGTACAGGGAGAACTAACATTGATGACATGCATGTAAATCTCTCATGGCTCAAAGTGGAAGAGAGATTGACATCATCATTACTTGTTTTTGTAAGAGGTGTTGACAAGCTGAAGATAGGGCTGTCTGTTTAAAATACTAGCACACAGCTCGGACACCCATGCATACCCCTCAAGACATGCCACCAGAGGTCTCTTCACTGTCCCCAAGTCCAGAACAGACTATGGGAGGCACACAGCACTACGTAGAGCTATGACTCAGGCACAGACACATGCATACACACATGATAACATACGCACTATACACAGACGTGCACATGGATTTTGTGTTGTAGATATGTGGTAGTGGAGTATGGGCCTGAGGGCACACAGTGTGTTGTGAATTCTGTAATTAATGTATTGTAACGTTTTTAAAATTGTATAACTGCCTAAATTGTGCCGGACCCCAGGAAGAATAGTTGCTGCCTTGGCAGGAACTAATGGGGATCCATAATAAATACAAGCACAAAATAATCAACGTAAAACGGAATTAAAATGGAATAAAAAAAATGTAATGAAAGACACGCTACAACAACCAAGAGCCAACAGGTAGGTTGCTACTTAATAATCTGAATGGAGTTGTTATTTTTAACTGTAGGACAAGGAGGAAGCGCATGCAGTCTCAATTAGCCTAGCTAGCTAGCTTAGCTAACTTGCTTCTAAAATCGGCTTGATGCAGTCAAGACGGGTCTTACGTAATCATATTTTATAATAAATAATCTAGCTATGACAAGCTAGAAATGAGTCGGCTTGGTATGCTTGATATTTTCTTCTGTTTTTTTAGCATTGATTGACGTCTCTCTGAATCTCCCTCCCCGTGCCACTTGCTCACAGTAAACACACCGCAAGGCCATTTCTCCGCCTGCTAGAGTTTCCCTCTCTTGCGCTTCATCAGCTCTGGTTAATAAAGTAACTTACAAATGTACTTTTCTACTGCTTCCCTCACCTCGGATAGAGTCTGGATCCGACCAGGTCTATACGGAACCAGTCTAGTTGTCCTCGGGTCCGTTTGGAACAGGTATTAATATTAAAACAATTATTTATGTAGATCGTGTTCGGGTGGGAAAGACCCAGGTCCATTTCAAAACGGGTCCAACAACCTCAACCGTAGTCAGTTGAGGTTTCAATTGAGAGTATTAAGTTCAATCAGCAGAGCTGGCTGATGCAGCACATGGCATACAGGGGCCTCAGTAGTACTGAAGGGTGACATCACTCCTTCGGGCTTGATGAAAGTTCTACACTGTCAGAGGTTTAAATATATTGATTGAGTCAAACAAAACAGCTGCTATTATTTGTCTATTTGAAATGTATAGAATATCTAATGTCAAGCGTGAAAAGGACTGCATAGTCACTCAGAAGAATGAATCATTTGAATGTTTACACGAGGCTGGTAAAAATACATTTAAAAAGTGGCTTCTCACGCAGACTGCATTTTCTACCCAATTCGTCAAACCCCCAAAATTGCATGTCGCATAAATTTTCATGACGACGCACACCTTTGTATTGACGGATAGGGAGCGTGAAATAGGTTCCAATCCAACTCGCTTTCCTCTGCATGTTTTTACCCAATACCAGTCAGCAAAAACCCAAAATTACAGGGCAATAAAAAATAATATCCAAACCCCCAGGATGTATAAATGAGAGAGTATGAGCTCCATATGTAATAGCTAGCTGACCCACTTCTCCAGCCACAACACCATTCCACTCACCGAAGGACGGAGCTAAATGTACTGGAGGACTGGCTGTGTGAAGACTGGAGTCCTGGTCTGGCCCAGTCCAGTGTAGGACTAGAACGTTCTCCCTCTGGGCACCAAGGCCCAGGTGTAATGGGCTGTGACTCTGTTTGGGCTTTGGGCACCTGAGAGTGACCAGTCCACATCGTTAAGCAGTTCTGGGCCTGGCGGCAGCGTCTTCTCCCCCCCTCTTTCCCTGACCACAATGTCCTCGTCTGGCCGACAGGGTACAGCTCAGTGGCGATATGCCAACCAAACAGAAACCGAACTGCGCAATATATCAAATGTATGTCAGGCATTGTATTTCAATTATTACACTCTGGATCGACGTGTACGTCAACGTGTTCCAGCTCCCGCCAATATCCAGCAACTTCGCACAGACATTGAAGAGTGGGACAACATTCCTTAGGCCACAATCAACAGCCTGATCAACTGTATGAGAAGGAGATGTGTCGCGCTGCATGAGGCAAATGGTGGTCACACCAGATACTGACTGGTTTTCTGATCCATGCCACTAAAAAAAATCTGTGACCAACATTTGAAATCAACAGATGAATGAATGTATTTCAATTGACTGATTGACCTTAGGAATAGTAACTCAGTAAAATCTTTGAAAATGTTGCGTTTACATTTTGTGGTTCAGGATAACATTTTCTGACAGAGAAGCCGTTGTTTTAGCAGCGTGGACTAGTAGTTAACCCTACTGAAGGCTTTTCATTTCAGATGAACCCCTGTGCTCAGCATAGGACATCAGTATCGGTGACAGACAAGGGACTACAAAGAACAAAAATGGCAATGAGGAAAAAGGAAAATTGCCATCAACGCATATTGTGTGGGCCAGATATAAGTCTTCATTATATGACCCAACAGAGGTCAGCAGGGATAGGCGGGCGTCATCCTTCCAGGGTATCAACATTGGTGAAGCATGTCTTTAACAAGCATTCCAAAAATAGAGACTCTGGCCACTGGTCAAACAGGCACATTCTAGGATCTCCCTGTAAAAAAAACTAGTGCACAAGCATTTTCACTACACCCGCAATAACATCTGCTAAATATGTGTATGTGACCAATAAAATGTGATTTTAAGAGTTGAATGCTTCAACAGCGTTGGTTCAGATTGGAGCCCCTCTAAGCCCAGTCTCCACATAGGAGCCACGCTAAATCCTATCCTGGCTGTGATTCTCGCTGTGTGCCAGGCATGATCATGGCCCCTATTCTAGCAGAGCGGTTTCCTCAGAGTCCTGCCACGTTATTCAGTCTGATAAGACACTAACAGCTGCTAGAAATTCCTCCGGGGGGCAGCTTCCCAGGTAGGATACAGTGGTATCTGTTTGTTTTGCTACACGCATGGTGCGGCAGGCTCGGAGCCGTTACGGCAGGCTCGGAACCGGGAGGAGCTGACTAGAAGGCGCTTTCCCAATATTGCATAGACCCTTTTGATTATCTCAGAATCACGAGGCTGAATTAAGAAGTGTTTATTTTGGACTGGACAATGAAGTTGGCAGCTTGTTCACAGAGAAGTGAGGACGGGAGCGAGGTAGGGTCGGATAAGGAAGAGAGGGGCACTTACCTTGTTGCCTGTCCCGGCACAGCAGATACCCAAGGCCATGGCGGCTCCGCAGCGCACATGGGGGTTGTAGCTCTCTGACAGGAGAGACACCACACTGGGGCATTGCTCTGGGGTCCTGTAGAAAGACACAGACAGAGAGAGAGGGACAGACAGAGAGAGAGAGACGATTATCGTTTATTTGATCTTTATTTAACCAGGTAGGCCAGTTGAGAACAGAGTTACACAAACAAACATACAGTCAATAAGTTATTCAATTACGCTCATTGTAAGAGTCTGCAGTCTGCCTCTTGTACAGATACATTGTAAACGTGGTTAATACAAAATCTATAACTAATATAATCATTATTAACTTTTTTGAAGAAACTGGGGTTGTGTCAACATTGCGGGTCATAGGAATGAATCCAATTGGACCAGGTCCAAGGCTTTAATATCATTACAGAATAATTGTTCAGGTGACAGGTGGCTCAAAGCTACAGCACAACAAAGGGATTGCAGCAACAGAACCGGTGATAGAGGGGGGAACTTGGGGTGGGGGGGGTGTACGGTGTGTGAAAAGGGGCAATGATTTATAGGTCTGACACCTCCGCAAGTCTTGATGAATTGTATCCGGGGCTGCTGCTGTATGAACAAGAGAAAACCTTGTGCGTAACCATTTTGCGAGATTGAAATCTTTGACTTGAAGTATAATGGCACAGGTCTAGAGCATAATGTTTTTTTTAATCTCTGCTAAGCATAAATGGTTATTTCTTTGCTGACTGAAGTGAAGACTGAGCCAAGACAATTAAAACGTACAGCAGGGGAGACTCTGGCCTCTTAACTAGCCTACTACATTTGTCAAAATCCTTTTTAGTCTTACAAAAAGAACAGGCATGCTCAAACATAACGCCCATCCAACAGGCACTGTTAATAATGAATGATTTTTATATTTTAAAAATGATGATCAAGAACACCATTTAGGTGACGGGACGTTGGCAGAAAACTGTGCCCCATGGCAACTTACGGTGTAATTTGGCAGAATGTTACCTCAAGTCTAAACACTGCCAGTGTAAGTGAATATTCGGTCTAACCCTTCCAATCCACTACCGTCGACCATCGTGTTTTACATGTAAATGCCAGGGTTTCTTCCCTCATCACATTTTCCTGGTTTCCACAGGTCCAACCGTCTCATTGTGAGGAAACTCCTCACATGTTAATTTTGAACCAAGACCTTATACAAACTCCCCCAAGTCTGCAGCTGTGTCAAGATGGTTTCTTTAAACAATTTACACAACGTAATTATAGTTAAACCCCCCCCCCCCCCCCCCCCCCCTCAACAGCACCCTAACAGGAGTATTGGGTGAGAAAATAGAGGTAAGAGCAGGGTGGGATGTAGATTTTGGACCCTAACCTCATCTTTACTTAAGGCTCAAAGTGCCGTTAGGGTAAGGGCCATTTGCCATTAGGCGCTTGAGATTTGAAGTTAATTTAAATGGGCTCTATTCTAAGAGTAAAGTGGGAACGGAGAGCAAGTGGATCTGTGCCCATCTGCCTGTTACTGGGACAAGAAATGTAGGTTCTTAAAGAGCAACTGAAGGCAATAAACAACTTATCATCGGATAGAAAACAGCCTCTGTGGCATCGATATTAATCAGAAACATTTAATCTACTATCAAAATTGATTACAAAGTATAAAGAGGATGATTTTGGTCAAAGTCAGTCTCGTCCAAAACAGAGTTTTGTAAGTGAGTTCGTCATGATTTAGGGTTGTGGATTTCATTTCGACAATGTTCACTAACACAGGATACACAGCTTCGGTGATTGATCTCTTTCCAATCCTACTGCAGAATACAGTGAGACAGACCTACCCAGAGGATCTGTCTTTGGTTTTACTTGAGAGAAACACTGCACCAAACAACTCAGCTCAGGGGTTCCCAAACTTTTGTCGTCCACAAACCCATTTTGATGTGAAAATTCTTGCGGAACCACGCAAAAAAATTGTATGCAATTAACAGCCAAAGTTTCATTTTTTGTATATATATTTATTTATTCATTTATTTATTTATTTATTTATTTTCGGGGCTATGGCAGTCAATTACAAAACATTCTAACAGTATTTCTGATTGTCTTAACTCACGATACATACTTTTAATGTGGGGCTAGGACAGTCAATTGCAAATGAGTCTGACAATGTCTCATCTCACCACCACTGATGAGATGGGTGTTTGATGCATGTCAGAGCTTCTCAAAGTGAGGGGGCATGGGGTCAACAGCGCGCACCTCATCTCTGCGGTCACATCCCACCTGGATCGATATTTGGTTTTAATGCAGACGAGAGCACTGATGAATTCAGCGTCACACAGATATGAGCTGCCGAAGGGTACCGTGAGTTTTAACGCTCTGAGTGAGACGGCAGGGTATTTATTCCCTTCGAGTCAGGAACCAAAACACCTGTGAATGCTTTGTCTGCAGCACTCGGTCACACGACAGTTCGAAAGGCCACACTTGAATCATTCCGATTCAAGAGCCACAGTCAAGTGCGCCCTTTGCCCACGATCTAAGGGCACTGATTGAATTGATCTTTAAGATTTCAATACTTCATTTAGATTTTTAGGGTTAACCACATTACAACGATTTTAAGATAAAGATGATATATAAAAACATTATTTTGGAAATTCTCCCACAACCCCATTTTCATATGACCCCTAGTTTGGGAACCACTGCCGTAGCTAGATGTAAAATTTTGCGACTAAAACATCCTCGTCAAAAAAAATCCTAATTAATTACAGATTTCTTTGGGCATCTTAGATTCATTCTGACTATTTTGAGGAAGTGATACTGGCTTTCTTCCATCCACCTAATCATCCTCAGCTTCCAATTGGCTCATTCATCCCCCCTCTTCTCCCCTGTAACTATTCCCCAGGTCGTTGCTGTAAATGAGAATGTGTTACTGCAATGCAAACGAGTTGCCTGTTGTAGCCTGTGCAACGCGTTCCAGTGTGTCATTCAGTGAAACTTCCTGAGAAATTCCTGCCAAACCGGTCAGCTAAATTAAACATGTTTTACTCATATTTGGTCACAAGAAAGGGAATGCAAGGGAATGCAATTACAACTGGTCAGGAACAAATACTACCTGAGAAAGAGGGATTTCATCAGAAGTAGTGGTAACTTCACAAAATTATCAACATTGGAAATGTATTACAGCATAGCCTATGGTAATGTCTTGAATTAGGGAATCTGTCGAGGCAAACAGCCACTATGGGATGAGGTCAGCAGCATTATATTGAGCGTGTTATCCAGCCTGCTATGCTGTAAAAAGGCAGTTGGATAAGACCAACACTGCATGGACGGTAAAACCGATGAGGATATTACCATATGCCTTCAGATTTCCCAGAAAGGTTCAGTTCTCCGTAATGGTCATTGAGAGTCTATCAGTTAGGTTTTAATCGTCATTCACCCGAAAAACGATAGGCGGTAAACCAATCCTCTATAAAGAAAATTAAAAAACAGGCCCCTCAGCCTTTTCCAAAAAACAAGCATAATCATCAACGTCGCAAATCCCTCTCCATGACTCCCATGCCACTAACTCACAAAAAAACGTCAAAATAGCACGGCTCAACCAGAAAATGTGACGCGTCCCTGCAATTGAAGACGTCCTTTATGTTTCTCAGAGAAAACCTCATTGGTTTAATGGCGTGAAGAGGCCAGGAGGACGTGATAATTATCAAGCGGCTTAAGAAAGCTCAGAGGAATATGGATCCCTTTTGCCGGACACTGAACACATTGTAAACATTATTACGGTTGCGCTACTGCTCAAACCATATTTGCATGACTAGTAGCCCTTCAAACCAAAAACAGGCAGTCTTGATTTTAAAACAAATTAAAACTAGTGTCAAACCAACTGAAAATTCCACATAGAAATATGTGTTATAGATCTGCCATTCTCATTCAAAGGAAGTCTAAGGAGCGGTAGATCAGTTCTACGTGCACTTTTCTATGATTTCCATTTTAAAGTTTCGTTTTTACGTCATTCACTTTCGGTTTTGTACACCAGCTTCCAACAGCTGAAAATACAATATTTTTGGTTACGGAAAATATATTTCACATCGGTTTGATGCTACAATGATTCTCTACACTATAAGCAAGGATATTTGTCACAAACTGAAATTAAGCTAACTATTAGAATTTTAGCAACCAGGCAATGGCGGAGCGAATTCGGTATAGTGCATCTTTAAAATGTAATCCAAGTAGAATCGCTAGCTGAAATCAGACACTACATTAAGCCCCTTACATACCGACCAAACTGGCCGTATTGCTAAATAAATGTACACATACATGTCATTCAATCATTTCATCTACTAAAATACAACTACTTTATACGCTTGACGTGCTGCGTCAAGTCCCGCCCTTTCCCATCTCCTCATTGGTTTTTACAAGCATATACCCACGTGGGTGATTGAAAGATGAACGAGATCCACACTCCAATCTATTCTTTGAGGGCTGTGGCCAAGCACAGTCTTTGCGGTTAGGTTCGACAGGTATATAGTCCATTGTATGACTAAGCCAGTGGCAAAATTGTCAATACCACATATACGATCCATTAAAAAAAATGTTTAGCAAAATATGAATGAGGTTAAGGTAAATAAGATCTTTCCAATGAGCCAATGCTTTATACATTTAAGGTTTACGATCATTGTTTGGCAATGCCAAGTCTTGAGGTTGAATATGTGTTTTGCTTTGCTACCGTACCAATATAAATGATCGACAAGATGGTGCCGACAGACACGGTTGCCCTGTTTCTAGCTACTTTTTTGGGATTGTGTGCATTATTGTATTTCTAGATATTTCTCCACTGTTTTGAGCTAGAAACATAAGCATTGACTGCACCGGCAATATCTGCAAATCTGTGTACACAACCAATAAACTTTGATTTGATAACATTTGGAGTTAATAAACATTGCTCCGAGAGGCGGCAGGTAGCCTAGTGGTTTGAGCGTTGGTGGATCGAATCCCCGAGCTGACAAGGTATAAAATAAAATAAATATGCCCCTGAACAAGGCAGTTAACCCACTGTTCCCCGGTAGGCCGTCATTGTAAATAAGAATTTGTTCTTAACTGACTTGCCTAGTTAAAAGGGGGGAAAAAACCTAGTCAATTGTACAACTGAATGCATTCAATCGAAAATGTGTCTTCCGCATTTAATGGAAGACACACAGGCTGTGTGCACCTAACATGTTTCGTTTCACCAGACGTCCTGACGGTGTCCGACGCTGAAATTATTATTATTTTTTATTAAAAAGTACAGTAGCACCAGCTCAATCCATCCTGTCCTTTCCTCTCAGCCGCCAGAGATGACCAGCACAGTGGCACACATAGTAAGTAGGAAGCAGGGAAACACTAAGGCTAATGAAACCAGTACCAGTTCATACATACACTGCCAAAAAGCCGATGATACACTTCGTCATTCCACTCGATCCAAATTAGTCATGAAAAGCAGTGTTTCTTTCCACACAGAGACATAAGAACATTTTGCAGCACTTCTCTGTACACCATGAATCCCACTCCAATTAGAAATGACTGCAGACTTAATCATGAGTTGACAGGGCAGAAAAATTTAAGTGAAATCATGCCCATTGCTATCCTTTCTAGCTAGAAGATATCTGAAGAATTGGGCGAGTCATTGTCGTAAAATCTAAGTCAGCTGAATGTTCAATCAAATTGTATTTATTTAAATAATGTTTTCAAGTAGCATCCGCAGCGTTAATGCAGAAAGGTGGAAAACAGATGTCTGTGAGGCGCTAACAGGAAGTCCCTGGGCAACTCCTAACATCAGAGGATCAGGAGCATCCAAGTGATTCACATAGGAATCAGGCGAGGAGGGGGGCGACCTTTGGCCTTTGTTCTAATCAAAAGACAATTGCTCCGACTTGGCGGTTAGGCTGTCAAGTTAAGCGAGATTTGAGATGCCAAACATAACCCCCTGTACAAGCATGGAAAGGGAGACAAAAAAACTTGTCTCTGCAATTTGTTATATAACCATCAACCGGAAAATGTGTTTTTAGTTTTTATCAACAAAAAAAAAAGTGAAAATGCTGTTTCAACAGGACACGTGGAGCAACATTTAACCTACACAACTAAAAACTCTCTCCTCCTCCAACCACCATCCCCAGCCTCTACTGGAGGAGAGAACAGAAAGAGACAAATATAAACAGTAAGTCGGCTGTGTTGAAGGAAATTGCCTCCCAGAAACACCGGCATTTGGCCAGCTCTGAGACATTCATCTGTCTTCTCCCTAGCCTGACTCATGGATAAGTGAGGTGGTGAGAGAGAGAGATAGGAGGGAGAAAGGGGGATGGAGAAGCAGTATGACAGAGTGAGAGACGGAGTGCGAGAGGGGGGAGACGGGACATCTGAAAGTTTTCAACCTGTGATCGCGGTAGGTGATGCGAATCGAAACCGGGGGCTCATCCAACAAGCGGGACAAAGGAATTTCCTCAGGATGGAATGCACCGAAGTGAGATAATATTAGGCAATTATTTTCACAAGGGCTGCCTGTGATATTTTTTGATTTTAGAGGAGTTCTAAGTATAAAAACATGAGCGGGGACAAGGGGAAAAAAGCAGTCACTGAAGGAGTTTGAGGATTGAGTTGTTTGGTGATGAACAGCACTGGTTTTTGCACGATTGAAAAAATGTGGATTATATAGCAGCTCAGAAGGCGATACAAATGTACAGGACACAAGGGCTGTTGCCTTTGATGAAGGTAAGAAAGACAAACTATTTGTTCATCATTCTAAAATAAAAATCAGTAAAATCTACAGGAAATGGTTACTGTTTTTGATCAAAAAGGCTGAGAACTTCTGAGCTGTGCTTGAGTTAACGTCAGACTGTTAACTTTAAAGGAAGATATAAAATGTATGAGTTACTATTAATGATGACATGGGAAAAAAACATGTAGAAACTATTTAGAGGATGTGACTATATTGAGTGTAATATTATTGTCAATTAAATAATGACCAAATATGCTTGTGTTTGCATAACTTTTATCTATAAAAATAGAGGGGGAAATCACAATTACCCTAGTGCCACAGACCTAAACCACTATGATATGCAGTGAATAAGCTATACGTGTTACAAGTAACTATATACACACTACAAAGCAATAGGGGAAAATTAAGGAAATTATTTTTACAAATAAAATTGCTTTCAAAAGTGAAATGAAAATTAACCATAAACTTTCTTAAATTGTATGTTCAAAACGGAACCCTGCATAATTTAACATTAGTTCAAGAAATAATTCTAGCCATGTATTTTTTTATGCCATGCAATCGTTTTTAACCTTACGTGTTTAAACATTTTGTTTGAAAATAAAATGTTCAAACCACTACACAAAGAGACCCAGAACGAACATGTTAGCAGTTGATAAAAAATTGTTTTAAACACACACAAAAAAAAATGTAGAAAAACATGCCAGAGTTCAGCGCGCAAGCAAGCAGTGATTACAGCCGATAGCCGTTTCCTTGGTCTAGAAACAATACTAATGGCTGTGGAGGAAAATCCCATGACATTTGTTATGATAAATGTCTCTCATCATTAGGTCTTCACACGGAAACTAATGTCCAAGGGGTTTAACATTGTCTCTTTTGTTTCCTTCTAAAACTTTTAGTAGAAACTGGCCTGTTGTAGAGCGTACACAAACCAGAAGACAACGGCGCCCGGATTACGAGTCAGACAACACCCCTTTTACTGTGGAGCTACATTCTGTGCTTGGATTACTGCCTTGAACACGTTTTGAGGCAACCTGTTCAGCTCCAAAACTTCTGGGCTTTTTTGATTGTGGCCCTTTTGGTTTATACGGTGCGCCCTAGTATGAGCCACCGCCCTGTGTACTGGACCTGAGCTGCCCTCCACCCACCCCTGCCCCTGCTCGCGGGACCCTGTGACCATGCTGACCAACCCCCCTGAACCAGCCAGAGCAGAGCCCCAACCCGCGCCCAGCCCAGCCGTCCTCTCCACAGCAGCATGTCCCAGCCAGAGGCACCCCCGCTGGCGGCCAACGGTTCGGGGTCCGGGGAGGTGGCTGGTGCTCAGCTACGCTGGGCCGCCTTGCTCATCATTATGGTCATCATCCCCACCATTGGGGGCAACATCCTGGTCATCCTGGCAGTGTCGCTGGAGAGGAAGCTGCAGAATGCCACCAACTACTTCCTGATGTCCCTGGCGGTGGCCGACCTGCTGGTGGGACTCCTGGTGATGCCCATTGCCCTCATCACTGTGCTCTACAGTAAGTCACCTCAACACGGTTGACCTCTTGCCTTGCCATCAGAAAGGACCCATTCATTGGTACCTTCATTCAACCACTTGTAACTCAAGACCCTGCTGATACTAGGGTTGGGCGGAATACTGTATATGGGGTATTTTAAAATACCCACGGTATGATTTTCAAACACAAAATGTTCAATTGGTTCTTTTAAAATAAATACCTGCCGTCAACTTGTGTCAATAGATCAAGCAGATGGCATTCTTAATGAAAAAAATTATGGAACAGGCAAAATTAAGAAGCCATTCAACATACCATATATGACTGGCTCAAAGAGCACATGGAAACTTATGTGACGATCCTACTAATGGTTTCCAGCTACATATCTTAGAATTATAAGTTTAACTATCTAAGATAGGCCAAATAAATTCTCACCAGCTCAGGGCTCCAGCTATGCATTTGGTTGACTAACCAAGTGTCTAGATGGCAAGATCAAGATGGCAAGATCAAGCTTCTTGGTTACAGCAGAGACAATCAACCCCCTCCTGGATCAACATTTTTGCTATCTAATATTTGTTTTCTGTGTGCAGAAAAACTTCTGAGTTAATTGTACAACTTTATGAACTGAGGTGTCTGTCTTCGCAATTAGTTTACGTTCGCGTGCGTTTTGTTTAAATCATAAAATGTATTTATTGTTACATTTTTAAAATAAAATGTCCACTTGTTTGCACTGACGATAATACTGTATACTCCCAGGACGGTACAGGGTTTAGGTATGAACATCTGTATACAACCCAACCATAGCTGACAGTAAAATGTACTGATCCTATAAGTGTGACCAGTTCATAGAACTGCAACACCATGATTGCCTCAACATCAACTTGAATTATTATTTTTGGCCCCAACACAGCAGCTGATTCAAGCACAAAGGCTGGCCTCTTACTTGTGTTTAGCTTGGCTCCCATCAATCAGGTCTAAATTGCACTTGGTCACCCCAGTTCCCATGGAGCCGCTATTACAAAGCTGCTGTCAGTTGAGACCAGAGAAACACCTGGAAATGTGCATTGCAAAGCAGAAATCCACCACTGTAGGTAGCCAAAATAGTTTTAATTGGATCTAGCAGATCTAGCATTCGATGACAAGAATTTGCCGCCTTCTTTTGTTTAACTGAACCACCGATCAAAAAAAATAAGCATGCATATTTATAATATAATAATTCAAGAACAGAAGTGTTTAAAAATCGGACACCACGAGAGATGCTGCTGAATCTCCGCCAGCTACAGTATAAACAAATTATAGCATATGGCAAAAACACAAGATAGTGGACAATATACAAGGTACTTCCTTTGGCTGTGTAATTACAGCAGAGGCACATTCACATCAGGTACTAATGATCACGATGACCCAATTTCTGCATGACTTTCACAAACGACTTTCCAATCACAAACCAACCTCTCCCTCGGCTCTCACACTCACTTAGGTCGCGAGGGAAAAATACAGATATAAGAGCGAACTGAAAAGATTTGCATTCGATTCCATTAAGTGACGTAGCTTTACAATTTATTTATTCACCCTTTATTTAACTAGGCAAGTCAGTTAAGAACAAATTCTTATTTTCAATGACGGCCTACCGGGGAACAGTGGGTTAACTGCCTTGTTCAGGGGCAGATGGACAGATTTTTACCTTGTCAACTCGGGCATTCGATCCAGCAACCTTTCGGTTACTAGCCCAACGCTCTAACCATTAGGTTACCTGCCGCCCCACAAATGCAGCTGTGTTTCAAAGTGCAGAATTAAAACGCTCCCTCTCTAGCAGAGTCCCCTGTCTCCTGACACAGAATTTATAGTCGAGCCACTACTCCTCATTCATGTTGTTGGAGTAAACGTTGTTGGAGTAAACCCCACCTCGACTGTGCTTGGCAGGAATCTGATCTCAAGTCATGCTTTCAGAAAACAGGCACCATCTTTGTATAAGAACCATATGTGCCGTGCAAACAGTGGGCACGAGACTAACTGTGTAGTGGGGGGGGGGGGGGGCTCCATCCATCGGGCCTAGACGGAGGGAAAGGAGAGGATCAGGCCTAGACGGAGGGAAAGGAGTGGATCCGGCCTAGACGGAGGGAAAGGAGTGGATCCGGCCTAGACGGAGGGAAAGGAGTGGATCCGGCCTAGACGGAGGGAAAGGAGTGGATCCGGCCTAGACGGAGGGAAAGGAGTGGATCCGGCCTAGACGGAGGGAAAGGAGTGGATCCGGCCTAGACGGAGGGAAAGGAGAGGATCCGGCCTAGACGGAGGGAAAGGAGAGGATCCGGCCTAGACGGAGGGAAAGGAGAGGATCCGGCCTAGACGGAGGGAAAGGAGAGGATCCGGCCTGTGTGTGCTTCACGCCGACCCTTTAGAGCCACTCGGCAGGGTGGGCCAGTTAAGGCCTGTGTACATCCAGGCCTACAGCTCTAAGAACAGTGTGTTCAGGCAAATGGCAAGAGGGAATCAGCGTAAACTTCCAAATACCACCTGACATTTACCAGAGGACAGAGACGAGATGTTGTAACTACAGTATTGTCACCGCTAATATATCACCCCCATTAAACACTACTCTCTAAATTCCCAATAAACCACAACAACCATTTGCTTAAAATAAACTTAAAGTAATAGCTAGTAATAGCCATTGCCTCAAACTAGTGAAGTGCAGTTCGACTCTTTTACTGACCAAAGAGTTGTATCCCCCCCCCCCAAGTTACTTGTACATTTATTTTTGTCGTATGTTTGATCCGCTAGCCGAAATGAAGAGCAGCATTAATACGCGCTACTCTAGATTGTGCTGCAGCGTACATGTTTAGAACTGCTAATTGATTGCAAGGTGCACAAATGAATGCAATTAATTATTGAATGCTATCGAAGAACAGGGATTTTTCTGCCATAATAATCCTTGGACGGGCCGCTGAAGCGTTTTCCAGCGTTTTCCAGATAAATGGACCTAAATATTTGTAAATAATATAATCTTAGATAACTAACTGATCACCAGAATTAAAGCTAGACAGTCAGGGAAAATAGAAAATTCCGAAAACAATGCAGTATTAATTGTTAGGTTGAGCAAAATAACAGCATTAGCCACGGCAAAACGCATCGTATAGCAGGAAACTAGCTTTAAAACAGCAACGGGAAAAATTCTCAGCTCCATGGAGAAATGTTTAGAATTGCAGGAAATTGGTTTAAATTTAAAAAAATTAAAAATAAACTCTACACCACCAAAATTGGGGCGTTAAAACGTCATCTGAAACACCCCAGCCACACCCACCACCTAAGTCCCTTCTTGATCCAGAAAAAAATGCTGCAGTTCGCAAACGATATTGTGCTAATCTCCTCTCTCGATAGTCAACCAACTGCTTTCCCGCCAAGAGTCGTTCACAATCCATTTCGGTTGCGGCAGCAACTAGACCTCATTCCAAAGGTATCAATAAATAACTATTTGTATGCCTATCAATCACAAATGTACACGGTTTGAATCACACTTTTATATGTCTCAGTCACAAATTACAGATCCAATAAGCCCCCTATGGTGAACGTGCGGCTTGTAGAATCATGATTATTTTTAGTTTGACTTTTTAGTTCTTTGTTCATCAGTAGGGGGTCCTTACTGAATCTAATGAACTAAGATTATTTTGGAGTGAACGGAGTTGAAAAGATCAGTCATTTAAAAATAAAATAAAAAGACGAACTTCCCATCAGCACCTCAAAACATCCAATATTAATGAGTTAAGTGAGCCCAATCATAATTAGACCTTCTTCCAAAATTAAACATTTTACTGGAGGAGGGCATGTCTAGTGTGCAATTGCTTTCGATAAGAGCTGTAAAGAAGTCCTGAGGGCCCCTTCCACATCTGCCCAGCAGATGAATGTAAGGCTTATAGCCAACACATTGAAAAATGACATGGTTCCAAAGGTTAGAAGGCTGCACTGTAGACTGACTACAGTGCTAAACTAAAAAACATACAGCGCTAAACTAAAAACATACAGCTGACTAAGGCTTGGGTGACGAGAGAGAACAATTAAAGAAAAGCTATTTGAAGGATTCGGGAGGGGAGGGGGAATGCACTAACCATAGCGCCATATTTACGAGGTAGCACCATGAGAAGTGTTTACATGGCGGACAGATAAATGTTTACCTGAATATATTTGGGCCGTGGCATAAGACCTGGCAGTGCAGAAAACTTGTTCATTGTTCTATCATCAGAGTGAAGAGTAGAATGAAGATTAAGATTTCACGAAATAGCCCACCAGGCCATAAGAGGATGACGACAGAACATTCTTACCCTTCTTCACTAATGAGCTTAAAACTGTTTCAGGGAGAGGTCACTCTTTTGCAAGACAAGCTTCGACCCCAGACTTACCCTGTCTCCACACACACACACACACGACTGGTAGGGCCTAGGTTTAGATATACGTTTCCCACTCAACCAGCACGGTCTTTTAGCCTAAACTTCACCATAATTCATTTTGAGAACCCTGGAAAATGTCATTAAGTCAAAACATGCCTGATTTAAAAATGTAAACAACACCTCCAAGCGATCCATTTAGTGCTCTGGCAGAGAGCTTTATACAGAGAAAAATACAACGTATGAATTAATGCTGCCTTGAAGGACGTCGGTGCAGAATAGAAAACTCTAGAAGGCCTGTTGTTAAAGCCTTCAAAAGAAGACAATTATTTTCATCTGTGGGACATCGATTGTCAATCAAATTCCACGGAGTGCCGAGTGTCCGCGGGTTTTCACTCCACCCTTGTACTTAATTGATGATTTAAGGTCATTAATTAGTAAGGAACTCCCCTCACCTGGTTTTCTAGGTCTCAAAAGGAAAAACCAAAAACCTGCATACTGATTGAGACACCCCTAATCTACAGTGCCTTCGGAAAGTATTCAGACCACTTGACATTTTCCACATTTTGTTACATTGCAGCCTTATTCTAAAATATATAAAATAAAAAATAAAAATCCTCAGTAACCCACACACACACAATACCCCATAATGACAAAGCGAAAACAGTTGTAGAAATGTTGGCAAATTTCTTAAAAATAAAACAGAAATAGCTAATTTACCTAAGTATTTAGACGCTTTGCTATGAGACTCGAAATTGAGCTCAGGTGCATCCTGTTTCCATTGATCATCCTTGAGATTATTCTGCAACTTGATTGGAGTCCTCCTGTGCTAAATTCAATTGATTGGACATGATTTGGAAAGGCACACACCAGTCTATAGAAGGTCCCACAGTTGACAGTGCATGTCAGAGCAAAAACCAAGCCATGAGGTCAAAAAAAATTGTTTCAGGTGCAGGATTGTGACGAGGCAAAGATCTAGGGAAGGGTACCACAGAATTTCTGCAGCATTGAAGGTCCCCAAGAACACAGTGGTCTCCATCAATGTTAAATGGAAGAAGTTTGGAACCACCAAGACTCTTCCTTAAGCTGGCCGCCCGGCAAACTGAGCAATCGGGGGAGAAGGGCCTTGGTCAGGGAGGTGACCAAGAACCCGATGGTCACTGACAGAGCTCCTCTGTGGAGATGGGAGAACCTTCCAGAAGGACAACCATCTCTGCAGCACTCCACCAATCATGCCTTTATGGTAGAGTGGCCAGACGGAAGCCACTCCTCAATAAAAAGGCACGACAGCCCGCTTGGAGTTTGCCAAAAGGCACCTAAAGACTCAGACCATGAGCAACAAGATTCTCTGTTCTGATGAAACCAAGATTGAACTTTTTGACATCCATGCCAAGTGTCACGTCTGGAAGAAGCTTGGCACCATCCCTACAGTGAAGCATGGTCATCATGCTGTGGGGATATTTTTCAGCGGCAGGGACTGGGAGACAAGTCAGGAGAGGGAAAGATGAATGGAGCAATGTAGAGATCCTTGATGAAAACCTGCGCCAGAGCGCAAAGGACCTCAGACTGGGGTGAAGGTTCAACTTCCAACAGAACAACGACCCTAAGCACACAGCCAAGACAACGCAAGAGTGGCTTCGGGACAAGTCTCAATGTCCATGAGGTCCAGCCAGAGCCCGGACTTGAACCCTATCAAACATCTCTGGAGAGACCTGAAAATAGCTGTGCAGCAAGAACGAATGGGAGAAACTCCCCAAATACAGGTGTGCCAAGCTTGTAGCATCATACCAAAGAAGACTCAGTGCTGTAATCGCTGCCAAAGGTGCTTCAACAAAGCACTGAGGAAAGAGTTTGAATACTTATGTAAATGTGATATCAGTTTTATTTTTAATAAGTTGGCAAACATTTCTAAAAACCTGTTTTTGCCTTTGGGGTATTGTGTGTAGATTGATTTAAATAGTTTTTCCCCTTCATCAATTTTAGAATACGGCTGTAACGTAACAGAATGTGGAAAAAGTCAAGGGGTCTGAATACTTTCCGAAGGCACTGTATATCATACAGAAAGACTATAAAACAATTGTGACAACTAGATCAGCTTTTACCAGATTTAGGATGAGTTCCTCTTACAGAAGAACAAAAGGATTCTCATATAAAATATGGAAGCCCTTAAGAACTGTGGGCATGTCTTGTATAATCAGAGCCTGACAGACATCAATGACTCAGGTCAGATCGTTTACACCCCGGTATTTGCTGGAACGGGGACATTTTCTAAAAAATAAGCAATAATCATGATTAACATAATGACAATAATACTACTCAGACACAGCCCTTTACCAAGACAGCGATCTCAGCTTTGTTTTTATTTGAGTCCAAATCAGCTTTTTCCCAACTCTGGAATGGTGACCTCACCCTAGAGGTTGGTAGCTCTGTTTTCATAGAATTCTCTTCCTCTCCCTCTCTCTTGAAGCTGGTGTACTGCAAGGACTTCACACGTTTGTCTTAGAAATGTGGCCTTGGATGGACACCTCTGTAGCCTTGGCAACACTTATATCAGAAACTTTACCAGCAGACAGATTTTTTTTTTTTTTTTTTTTTTTTTTTTTTTTAAATCTGGTATAAGCACACAATATCCTCACGTAGAATTTGTTGATTATTATTCCCATCGGAAAAAATTCTTTGCCCATATTAAATAGACAGATGACAGCCATTACAAAATGGCCCACAAAAAAATATACTCTTAGAAAGTAGCCTACCTATCAAAGTATAAATATCCCACAGAAAATATTTCCCACAGAAAATATCCCATGATCTCGCCATCACGGTTGACAACTCCATTGTGTCCTCCTCCCAGAGCGCTAAGAACCTTGGCGTGCTCCTGGACAACACCCTGTCGTTCTCAACTAACATCAAGGCGGTGGCCCGTTCCTGTAGGTTCATGCTCTACAACATTCGCAGAGTACGACCCTGCCTCACACAGGAAGCGACGCAGGTCCTAATCCAGGCACTTGTCATCTCCTGTCTGGATTACTGCAACTCGCTGTTGGCTGGGCTCCCTGCCTGTGCCATTAAACCCCTACAACTCATCCAGAACGCCGCAGCCCGTCTGGTGTTCAACCTTCCCAAGTTCTCTCACGTCACCCCGCTCCTCCGCTCTCTCCACTGGCTTCCAGTTGAAGCTCGCATCCGCTACAAGACCATGGTGCTTGCCTACGGAGCTGTGAGGGGAACGGCACCTCCGTACCTTCAGGCTCTGATCAGGCCCTACACCCAAACAAGGGCACTGCGTTCATCCACCTCTGGCCTGCTCGCCTCCCTACCTCTGAGGAAGTACAGTTCCCGCTCAGCCCAGTCAAAACTGTTCGCTGCTCCGGCACCCCAATGGTGGAACAAACTCCCTCACGACGCCAGGTCAGCGGAGTCAATCACCACCTTCCGGAGACACCTGAAACACCACCTCTTTAAGGAATACCTAGGATAGGATAAAGTAATCCTTCTAACCCCCCCCCCCCCCTTAAAAGATTTAGATGCACTATTGTAAAGTGGTTGTTCCACTGGATATCATAAGGTGAATGCACCAATTTGTAAGTCGCTCTGGATAAGAGCGTCTGCTAAATGACTTAAATGTAAATGTATTTCTAAATTAAAAAAGGAGAAAAGGCAAGTGGTGCGTGGAGCTGAACAAAGCCCCTGAAATGGTGTGCAGTAGACCCCCAATAAAATGAATGCCCATTACATTCATAGGGTACATGTAAAACACTAAAATATTGTGATCAACTGTGTATTTATTTGATCATTTAATATGTATACACAATTAAAAGTAATACTTGTTAATTAACAAAAAAATAAACATATCCACTAATGCTTGAATTATGAAATACAATCCATCAGCAAAACAGGTTAACAAGAAAATCATTCAAGAACCTTTCCAACACACAATCCAGCCCAATTATGGTGCAATTTCACGCCCGGGACCCAAAATAAACAAACACGTCTGGTGAGAAGGGGCCAGAACACATCTACATCAAGAACATAGCGGTTTCAGCTCCATACAAATAGTCATAAGAAGCATTTCTCGGCAGTAAATTAACTATTTACTAAAATGAACAGAATTCTTTACATCAGAGATGGTTTTAAATCATTAGCTATTGAAACGCATCTCCCCAATGCTGGTGGCGTCACTGATGTCCACAACACAAGTTCTGTTTAGAACGCAAAAGGTTTGCTGGACAAAATGGGACTAATCAGAAATTAGTCCCATTTTCAAAACGGGCTACTTCCTCCTCAGGAATTAAAAACATAAAACACCTGTGTCATAGGCCACTAAAGTAAGAGAAATGGCATGACTAAATGTCCAACATCTTCACACTTCATTTCCTATTAGAAAAATATCCCAGATTTCCACCTTTTATTTTGGCGTCTTTGACAAATCTCTATTTGCCTCCGACACACACACAAGCCCATGTAGTCCTTGACATTATAAACGCAACAATTTCAACGATTTTACTGAGTTACAATTCATATAAGGAAAATCAGTCAATTTAAATAAATGAATTAAACCCTAACCTATGGATTTCACGACTGGTCAGGGGCGCAGCCATGGGTGGGCCTGAGAAGGGGGAGCCTGGCCCCCCCCCCACTGGGGGAGCCAGGCCCAGCCAATCATGAGTTTTTCACCACAAAAGGGCTTTATTACAGACAGAAATACTCTTCAGTTTCATCAGTTGTCCGGGTCGCTGGTCTTAGACAATCCCACAGGTGAAGAAGCCGATTGTGGAGGTCCTGGGCTGGAATGGTTACACGTGGTCTGCGGTTACGAGATCGGTTGGACGTACTGCCAAATTCTGTAAAATGACGTAGGCGGCTTATGGTAGAGAAATTTACATTAAATTATCTAGCAACAGCTCTGATGGAAATTCCTACAGTCAGAATGCCAATTGCACACTAGCTCAAAACTTGAGACAACTGTGGAATTGTGTTGTGTGACATAACTGTACATTTTAGTGGCTTTTATTCCCCAGCACAAGATGCACCTGTGTAATGATCGTGCTGTTTAATCAGCTTCTTGATATTCAACACCTGTTAGGTGGATGGATTATCTTGGCAAAGGAGAAATGCAGTGGTGTAAAAAGTACCCAATTGTCATGCTTGAGTAAAAGTAATGATTAATTTTCTATTAAGGTGTCACCCAGTAAAATACTACTTGATTAAAAGTCTAAAAGTATTTGGTTTTATATATGCACACACTTAACTATCAAAAGTAAAAGTATAAATCAGTTCAAATTCCTTATATTGAGCAAAGCAGATGGCCACATTTCCTAGTTTTTAAAAAAACATTTATTTACAGATAGCCAGGGGCACGCTCCGACGAAGCATGTGTTTAGTGAGTCCACCAGTTCAGAGGCAGTAGGGATGACCAGGGAGGTTCTGTTGATAAGTATGTCAATCAGACCACATTTTCCTGTCCTGCTAAGGCTAAGCATTCAAAACGTAACAAGTACTTTTGGGTGGGAGGGAAAATGTATGGAGTAAAAGTACATTCTTTTCTTTAGGAATTTAGTGGAGTAAAAGTTGTACAGATAAGAACTTTTTACTTAAGTCGTTATTTGGGGGGGTAAGTACTTTACATCACTGGAGAAATGCTCACTAACATGGATATAATCAAATTTGTGCACAAAATCAAGAGAAGTTTTTTGCACATATGGAACATTTCTGGGTTCTTTTATTTCAGCTCATACACTTTACATATTGCGTTTTATATTTTTGTTCAGTGTAGATGGTAATAAATTACTTTAATGGCTATTATGTAGATTTTTACAATGACTTAGTCACTGAAATCCAAATAGGCTCCCCTCAGGGTGAAAAAAAAGAAAGATTTAGCACCACAGTAATGAAGTTTGAGAATTTGTCGAGAAAGGCATGGCTTAAATCTCAAATGGTTCTGTATTGGCCTATGAGAGCAGCTAACAATCCAATGCTTCCCATCATCTGTCTGTTTCTCAGATTCCGGGTGGCCTCTTCCGGAGTTTCTCTGCCCAATCTGGCTCTTCCTGGACGTCCTGTTCTCCACAGCGTCCATCATGCACCTGTGTGCCATCTCACTGGACCGCTACATCGCCATCAAGAAGCCCATTCAGCACAGCCAGTATAAGTCCAGGGCCAAAGCCATGGCCAAGATAGCAGTGGTGTGGTTCATATCTATTGGTAAGCTGCTCTGTTTGTTTTGGTCCTGTGTTGATATCAGGATCATTCTCCAATGCGTTGTCTGAACCAGTTTTTTTACGCTATGTCATTGCGGTTCAATTCCTTAGCTACTGTCACGTGACATGTCTCAGAAAAGCCAGATGCAATAAAAGCTATTTAAAAACGTTTACGTACAGTACCTCGCTTAAACTTAACCCCGACTAACACATTGTAAAACAGTAACAGAGCATCATAGTGTTAGCAGTCAAGGGGGACCTGTGGGAAAAACACAGTTAATGAGCCAGAGAGATTTACACAAAACCAGCATCAAATTAAAAAGGGAGGTTTAAATTATAGAGTATGCCCCCAGGAATTAAATTAGCTTCACTGCCCTTGTGATGAGCGTAGTGAAACAACACAAGGCTTACAATTGCAAAAAAATATGTGCGCTATCTTTGAGCAGTACAACGCCTTTACAAAGTTGCTACAACGCTATGGATTACAGATTTGTTTTCAGAAAAGTTTAAGCCAAAATAACATTCAAGACAAAACCAAGCATTCAAACCACAACCTTATTTGAGGACTCCTGGACCAGTAACCATTTGACTCTTCACAATAAGCATAAAATGTGCACTGCGGAACAGATAGGAACCTGCAATTTTACAAAACTGAATAGCAAAGCAACGCTAAAGAGCCTCTGGTATTTTCAGTAAAATTAGGTTACGAGACAAAAGGACATTTGGACTGAAGAGGATAAGGGGCAAGGGATAAAGCTAAGGACCATAAGTTTTAGTCCATAAACAAGGGGGAGATGGAGCAGCTGAACCACTGGAATTCTCTTCACACAGAACATGTTTCATACGAGGGAACGTCAGACAAACTGGGTTTCCCATATTTGGCCCAATGTTAAGCATATACCCAAATGGGTAATTTGACAAAGTCCAATAAGAGACAAACATTGTTTTATTTTTGTGATTGATGGGCTTCTTATCACTTTGTCTACTGTTCGAGTCTGTATTGTTAATGACTGGCCAGTGAACCCTTGGTAAATAAGCACACTGGTTTCCATTTAAATGATATGTTATCCGTTATATATATATATATATATATAAGCTTTCCAGTATGAAATGAAATTTAACACCCCTATTCTCATTAACATCGTTAGCCATGACGGTTCCTCTGGCTGAAGCATTTAGGAGACTGGTGTGAGGACTTGGCAGAGTTCAGCCTGGCATTAATCAAGTTTAAAGTTTTATTAGGTCACATGTACAGGATACACATGGTATACACCATCCAACGACATGCTTACTAGCAGGTTAATGGAATTCATAGGGCGTTCAGACTCGTTCACAACAGCACGCTCTCAGTTTTCACCTCAGGGCTAAGGTTCTACACATCGACTTTCTTTCGGTGAGCAAAACCAGACTATTGCTTAGAGAGTTACGCGAGCAGCACTTAGACGCCACGACAGTAGAAGGGTCTCTTCGTCCAGGGTGTAGTGCTCACGGTCACTGTATTATAGCTGGCAATATATGGTTTGTTTATTTGATTTTTAAGCAAAGAATGAGAACTTCCAGAAGTCCCAGAATGACCCTTTGCGCTACCTCTGCTGTCCTCAGTGGTGAAAGCCTGAAGCTTTAAACAGAGTTGTACTCTGGCAGCATCAAAAGGAAAAGCAGATGTGGACATTTCATGTCCTATAATAAAATGCAAAAAGAAAAGCAGCATAAAGTGTCCACTGGCTGTGAGAAGATCCTGTCTCTACTCCCAAAACACATTTAATCCCAAACAACCAAAGTTGTTAGTCTTTCCATCTAACACTGTGTAGAGACAACAAAGTTTGGATTGATGATTTGACTGACCAAACTTTTCTCTCTCTCACACAGGTATCGCAATTCCCATTCCCATCAAGGGGCTGAGAAACTACCATCTTCCCAACAATGTCACCTTTAACAGCAACCACACATGCCTACTGAAACCAGACAGCTTCCGAGAATTCATCATGTTTGGCTCAATGACAGCTTTTTTCATCCCTTTGACTATCATGATGGTCATCTACCTGCTCACCATCCAGGTGCTGCGCAAGAAAGCCTTTCTGCTAAGGTCAAAGGTGACCCAACGCTTCACTCGCCCAACCGTCTCCTCAGTCTTCCAGGGGGAGCAGTCCGTGGCTTCTCCCACAACGGAGAAAATGCCAGGAAAATCCATTTCTCCCGCCAACCCAATCATAGTTGACGAGATCCCCATCCGTCGCATGTCCACCATAGGCAAGAAGTCCATGCAGAACCTGACCAATGAGCAGCGTGCCTCCAAGGTGCTGGGCATCGTCTTCCTTCTGTTTGTGGTCATGTGGTGCCCATTCTTCATCACCAACATCACCTCTGTGCTTTGCGCCAGCTGCGACGTCCATGTGATCGGCCGTCTGATGGAGATCTTCGTGTGGGTGGGCTACGTGTCGTCGGGCATCAATCCGCTGGTCTACACCCTCTTCAACAAGACCTTCCGCCAGGCCTTCACACGCTACATCACCTGTAACTACAGCAGCACCACTAACACGCCAGCCAGGCAAACTAGGGAACAGCATGGCTGCAGGAATCTGACACGGATCTCCTTCCATTCATCTGTGGCAGAAAACTCCAAGCTGTTTATGAAGCGGGGGATGAAGAACGGCATCGAGCCGGTGAGCTATCAGAGCCCGCCGAGGCGACGGCAAGCGCCCATGCAGTCCTCTGCTAGCTTTGTACTGGACACTCTGCTCCTTACAGAGAATGAGGATTGCAAACCCGAAGAGCATGTCAGTTATGTGTAGTGCAAAAGGAAATAATTCGAACCAGAAAGTCACGTGAAAAAAGACAGACCAGGCTTGAGTTGTCCAGGGGTTCAGGTGACAAGACACCTTCCTTGAGCATCACTTCTGTGGATTCGGAGCTATTAAAGAAAACACCGTGTGCTCTCAAGGGCAAAACGAAAGGAGATGCCGATCTCTGTCAAACACTTTGGCCAGAAAGAAGAGGCCCTCAGATTCTGTACAGAGATTGCTGAACATTAGGAGTAAAATGAGACAGCAAATAGGTGCGTCGAGTTAGTTACCCTCAATAAAAGACAAACCCTACAACGCTCAGGTCGGATTGTCCTTAAGGAGGCCGCCAGACAGATAAGGAATGAAGACAGACTGTCTGGAAACACTCTCAGTGGATACAATGTCTATTCCCATGCTACCCTGGGCTATTTGGTTGTCTGCTATCGACAATTTCCATGGAGGAGATGACATGCTTACCAATTGAAAGGACAAACACTCCTCCCACATAAACTAGACATTCAGCCTCCACATCACACAGAGTTCTGAAGAAGAATACACTATAAATGCCCCCCATTTTAACTGCAATGTTTTGGTAAGTGTTTTTTATAAACTGTGAACAGATGTTATAAAAAGTCACAAGTCCTATTTTCCCCAAAGTGTTATAATAATCCACTTGGATGTTTATATATAAATGCAACATAGACAATACCTTTGCAAATGGGAAGCTTGTCAAATACAAAATGTATAGCCTATGAATGGATGTGTGATGGTTCAGAAATGTATAAAACTGTGCTTGACTTAAAGAAAAGCTGTGTCCTTTTTTACAGTTCTTAAGAGGATCTTGAAAGCAGATGTAACTACAGACCAAGTCATCTTATTTTAAACACGTCGTCTTTTTCTCTGAAAATATATGTTTTGCGGCCGCAACGACCGATCTACTGTGTCACTTTCATCAGAGTTTATATAGTGTCTCCTTGATGGGGTGGTAATGAAGCAAAGCAAAGCTAACTGGACATGGGAGCCAAAATAAACACACCATAAACTACTGCGCTAGGAGTTCATCGTCACAAACAACGACTACGAGGAGGCTGAATCCTGAACGTAAGTGCGTAGGGACATGACCGCTTTATGAGGGGCAATAAAAAAAAAGGGCATTTTGATTAATTCTCCGTACCTGTGAATTAAGTGACGTTACAACTCAAAAACAATTGACTTTACATGAACCTAAAAAAAAAAAGTGTTTATGGTTAGTGTACCAAATTAGTCCACAGCATAAAATCTATAATATTAAGTCCCAAGGAACTACAACATGGCCAGAAATGTAATGAGAGTCCATGTTTGGTTCATATACAACTTCCGATGCATATTTCTGCCATCATGAGACTAGTCGGTGGGGAGGAATATACCCATGGCCTTTCAAAGCAGTTGGGGAGTGAGAGACGCCAGCACACCAGCGTTCACTCTGATCTTTGACCCACTCAGAGACAGCAGCTCTGAGCACCACGTCCTGGTTTCCTAAGACTGTAAAGGGGCCTGGAAGCCATTGGGGAGTGGGAGCTCAGCTGAATTGTTGCCGCTCAGGAGGATCTCTAAACAGAGGAAGGATTTACACAAGGTTTATCTAACAGCCAATTGATCATGGGAATATCGCATAGCCTTTTTTGGGCTTAAAATAGTCCCTCCATTTTCCTCTGCTTGGCTCGGTGCCATTTAATGCTGCAGTGCTGCCTGATGCTGTTGAATGCTGCAGTGATGCCTGATGGGTAAATTCACGTCAGAGAATGAGTGATAAGCCTCCGTAAACAGACCTAAAAACAATAATGTGACTCGGGAGGATGACATGAAGCCAACGTTCTCAGACACTAAACTACCTGTAAGGAACCAGGAAGTTATTATATCCTCTCAGCTAAAAATGAACCTAAATTCTGTCATCCATTTGATGAGATGCTGATCACTATGTCATGTTGATAATCCGCATACAAACCAATCACAGGATCACTTAAGAGTGCCAAAACTAGGAAAGTGAGGGATAGTTTGCAGCTGATCAATGTAGGTTAGGCTATGCTTTCTGAAAAGTAAAATCACTTCCAAAAGTGTGTCATATCTTTGATCATGAATTGCATTTAAAAATTACAAGAGACTACTGAAAACCATTGCACAGACCAAAACAAGGGTGGTTCAAAGATTATTCATGTTCCACAGATTTAACTTGGACATGAAACAAATTCTCACATTGCTGAAACTTAAGCACACTTTCAAAACATTTAACTGTTGGTTTTTCAAATGACAAATGATACCCAGCGCTTACCAGGGTTGAGCTCAATTCAGAATTTTGGAATTGAATCCCATTCAACTCATGACTTGAAATTCAAATTGTCCACACCCCCACAGGATGTAGAATTTGAATAAAAGGAAGTAGAATTTAATTTGATTCAATCAAAAATTCCACTCAGTCATAGAATATGCGTTTCATTGAATGGCAGGTCACACGTCCAGACACCATAGAATATCACTCTTCTGCAGAAACATTCTATTTTAACCTTAGTGCTTAGAATAGCCAATTAGATTTTCTTAACAAATAATACAGTTATATTAGACCCTACCTTATATATTGTGTTTTGTATTCTAAAGCCACAATCCATGATTTGTACAAAGATATTGTACTTTTTTGGATATAAATGTAAACCCATTAACTCCTAGAGAATATTACTCAGACTGTATAGCCTGATGAGCTTAGAACTACTGATCGTCACCATTATAACCCAAAAACAAAACAAAAAATAGGCTTTTATTTCTCTGTTTACAAATGTAGACAACCCATTTAAAACTTATGGAATAATTGCTCTCACTATCAAACCATTTAATTTGTTAGGCTTCTTTTTTTTTTTTTGAAGGCCTCAGGGTCAGGGTTAAACGAATGCATTCTGGGAAATGTAGTATTTTCCCTATTTTGAACAGAATTTACAAGGCCCAGTGCAGTCAAACACTAGATTTACCTGTGTTTCATATATATTTCCATACCATGAGGTTGGAATAACAATGAAATTGTGAAAATTATGATACGCCCTTTTAGTGTAAGAGCTGTTTGAAAAGACTTTCCCTCATTGTGAAAAGTAAATAAGGTCTGAGAGGACAGAGGAAGTGGAAAACATCCTGCTTATCGATCTGTGGCTGCCAACTGGAATATGGCCCTCGATGGCATTGCGCAAACACACACACAGCAGCGCGTCTATCACACTACAGAGCCATGGACTTTTGGCCTGCCTAGTGACATCACCAGGCGTTAATTAGTTAACAGACCAAGAGAAGAGAGTTCCAAACCTCTGCCAATAACAGATCGTTTTCCCATCCTCACTCAGACCACTCCCAGACAGACCTAAAATTCTTGATTGAGAAATTGGTCTTTGCTAAGAAGCTATTTTTTGAACATTTAAATTTAAAACAATGACAGTAAGGTACTCAAAAAAAGGTGCAACGTGAAGAAATTGCTACACCATTTCCTGGTTGCTAAAATTCTAATAGTTCTCTAAATTTCAGTTTGTGACAAAACAAGCAAAGTGTAATGTAGAGAATCATTGTACCATCTAAACCGCTGTGAAATACCCAACCCAAAATATTGTATTTTCAGCCGTTTGAAGCGGGTGTGTAAAACCGATAGTAAAAGACGCAAAAAACTAAACTGAATGGGAAGCACAGAAATAGTGCACATAGAACAGATCTACTGCTTCTAAGACTTGCTTTCAGATCTATAACTCACATTTCTATGTGAATTTGGTCAGGTCACCCAAAAAGTTACATATTGCAGTTAATTGTTACTCAGAAATGATTTGATATTGAGATAGAAACAACTGCATTGGACCTTTACAGATATTCTCTGGTACTTTTGAAAGTAGTGCCCGAGCCAAAAGTGGTCCCTGAAAATTGCGTACTACGTCACAAATGTGCAGATATGTGCACCACGTCATTGTTCTCTCGCTCTACTGTGTCTTGCTAGCTGTCACTCAAACCCCCACATGGGGGTAAAGGTAGGGAAAATGGCATCACACAGCTTCTAGAAAACAGTCACTTTTAACCTAGGAATTTGGTGGCGAATTGAGGTAAGACAGTAAATTTGCTCATAGATTATGCATGTATGAACTACAAAACTGACAGATCCAGCCCAAATACTTACTATTTTCCAAAGTACCTAAGTGAATAACGAAATATAATAACTTAGAATATTCGCACATAGGTTTTGTTTTCCTTGAGCATGAATTGTTTTACTTGAAAATCAAATTGTTTCAACAACTGTATTTACATACATATAAATAACGACATGGTTGATGTTATGTACAAGATGTGTATTTGTATACACAATACACCTAATATCGAAGAGGCATTTGAATTTCAATTAATTCCATTTCCTTTCATTCAAATAGCAATTCTGCATCCTGTTTACTACTTCAATTCAAAAATTGGAATTTCTAAAGCATTCTCAACTCAATTCTGAATTTAGCCCAAAATACCGGTATTGATGGTTTGGGTTTTTGCCGGTTTGGGTTTTTACTTTACCTTCTATAACGGTATTTTAATGTTTGGCTTGTTAAATGTGATACGCCGTGTTTAACATCAATTTTTATAGTTTCATTCGCTATTTGAGTCATCTCTCTCCGCTCTCTACATGCCGCTTTCCACACAGACCTAGCCCCGCCCCGTCACTCAAGGAGCACATTTGTTGTTCCTCGACCACGAGACACATGCGTTCAGTCTGCATGGTCAATGCAGCACAATGTTGATAACAATACTGTTTTCACTTTGCTTCTTCATATAAATCCAGTAGCGTTCTATTATTACACTATTAGTGTGTGTTGCTATACATCTGCAAACAGCTAGTTTGTCTTTTCTTAGCAAGTTGGGCCTAAATCTTGTTAGCCGCTAATGCTAATCGCTAGATAGCTAGCTAATAAATGTACTGAGTCAGAGCAAACATAATTAATTATACAGCCTGATAATACCAGTGATGGTGTAGACCTAAATCAGCATGTTATTTGTGCAACAGTACCTTCCACATCAAAAAGGAATACAAGAAGCATTAATATGTTAGCTACATGAAGCAGAAAACAGACAATAGCCAAAGATTAAAGGGTTCCCTAGGAAACAATTAACATTTGATTCAAAATAAGGTTTAGATTGTTTGCCCATATCATGCAGCCCTACATGGCAGTGTGGAAATTCTCAAATGAACGCAGAAAATGCAGAAATGTATGAAAATGACCCAAAAATATTTGGGGTTGAAGATGAATTGAACAGTATAAAACAATCAGAATGGAGAGAGACCTGTTGAAATCACTTAGAATGTATGTGTTGGCACCCTGAGGTCATGCACTATTTATAAAGCAAATTTAGAAATGTTATAATTTAAAAACATAAAATATTGTCAAATACCATCATACAGCCACTTAAAAAAAATAAAAAATACCGTGATATATTTTGGCCATATTGCCCAGCACTAGCGCTTACATAAACAAGTCAGCGTATAAGAAAACGCAGATCAGCCCAGAGGTCCATCTGGGCTAAAGGTTAACCCTACTGCATGCCCTTGGTTACTTAAAACCACAAACAGTGTTCAGACAACAAATTCTTCGGGGGTGAAAATTCCACAGGCTATGGTGAGAACTTGCAAAATCCCAATTCTTGATGGGAAAACATGGAACTTGGAAATGTGGGTTAACCTCAGGGCCAAAGATGGGTAACAGCCCCGGTGGCAATCAGGAGTGGAAAAGCCCCATCTATTTATCTGAGGTCTAGGCGGAAGAAATCTATCTCACTGTTTGTTTTAACAATCTGGATGAGGGGAGGGAGGCTACATAAACTGCCAACAACACCCATCTGAGGACATACTCAAAAAGCATTTGGAAATGATGCCCGGGCTATGGGAGGAATGCGGTCTTAGTGTATACATGTAGGAGCTGATTGATCAGTTAGCTTGGCTTAGAGACTAGCAGTGGACCAAGAGGCTGAAAGTAGGGGGACCTCTGCTGGGTGGAAAGGGGATTACATAGGATACAGGGTTGCATAAGGCCAAGGCCTTACCTGAACATGATGAATCCAATGGACTCCACCGCTGCCCTTCTGACATCATCGTTCACGTCGCTTACCTGACAGGTAGAGAACAATTTATTAATAGCAGAAAAAAAAATACAGTATGGCAAGGAGATAACAGCCACTAATAACCATTTTCCTGCCCAAACACCCAATCTGCCCAGATATCAAAGATTTGGGGAAAGCCTATACTTGTTCATAAAAAGCTCTTGTATCACAACATCTTTAGCTTGTGCAGGCTGCCATCTGTACGAATACCAACTCAACCATCTGCCCTAGTAACATTAATGAATCTATCAGGGCTTCCTGTACTACCAAGGAATTTATTTCATTCTGGCAATTAACATACCAACATTTTAATTTGCTGTGAGGTATACTATTGTCTGTCATAACCGTACTCCCAATTCCAATACTTCATATCTTGACTATCCAAATCAAATGTATTTATATAGCCCTTCTTACATCAGCTGATATCTCAAAGTGCTGTACAGAAACCCAGCCTAAAACCCCAAACAGCAATGCAGGTGTAGAAGCACGGTGGCTAGGAAAAACTCCCTAGAAAGGCCAAAACCTAGGAAGAAACCTAGAGAGGAACCAGGCTATGAGGGGTGGCCAGTCCTCTTCTGGCTGTGCCGGGTGGAGATTATAACAGAACATGGCCAAGATGTTCAAATGTTCATAAATGACCAGCATGATCAAATAAAAATAATCACAGAAGTTGTCGAGGGTGCAGCAAGTCAGCACCTCAGGAGTAAATGTCAGTTGGCTTTTCATAGCCGATCATTAAGAGTATCTCTACCGCTCCTACTGTCTCTAGAGAGTTGAAAACAGCAGGTCTGGGACAGGTAGCACATCCGGTGAATAGGTCAGGGTTCCATAGCCGCAGGCAGAACAGTTGAAACTGGAGCAGCAGCACGGCCAGGTGCCGTCCCTACTCTGTTTCCTGGTTGTCAGTGTTTTGCGTGAGGAAGGAGAACACTTACAGCCACATGCAGCAGACGTCTGATGGCCTTGTTGTTCCCGGAGCCGCAGTAGGCCATGCCCACTGTGTACATTCCGGAGCGGCGCAGGATGGGGTCCTACAACACACACAGCGACAGAACACAGAGCCTTAGCTAAGAGACAAGAGTCTGCAGCAGTAGGGTTGCAAAATTCTGGTATTCCCAAAATCCCAGCAAGATGATTCACATAATAAGGAGGGAATAAGCAGGAAATCCATAACCCTCCAAACAGGATTTCTGGAAAACCAGGGAATTTATTGAAAGTTCCCAGAATTTTGCAACCCTAGTAGAAGGTCATGGAAACAATGAATGGTCAACAAAGGTATACCTCTTATTTGACAAATAACACATTTAAGTATGGGTACTGCATGTATCATTCATACTACGGTTCAGGACAGGTATTCATTGTCACAGTAAATTGAAACGGATGACTACAGGGGGGAAAAAACAAAAAAAACACCCACAATAGGCAACAAGGTTAACAGTCATGGATGCATAGCCAAGGAATTAAGGAATGAAGGTCAATATATTGGTAATAGGGGATGAGGTGAGTTTCCACACCCCGCGGCAGGCATAGCGGGACCCCGTCCCCGCGGCAGGCATAGCGGGACCCCGTCCCCGCGGCAGGCATAGCGGGACCCCGTCCCCGCGGCAGGCTTAGCGGGACCCCGTCCCCGCGGCAGGCATAGCGGAACTGGTGTGTGTGTTAGGGTGGTCCCCCCCCCGGGTCGACCGAGAGTAATCCTGTTCTTTCGACCAATCGAAATGTTTAAACATATTTTTTCCATATTATAGACAGCCACACCCTGTGTTTGAATAAAACCACAACATACGCACTGAGCTTGTCTACATAAGCATACTGTTTGATTAAATAGTTAGACAAATTACTCAAGTGTTAAAACAAGTGACAGCGAGTGCCTGTGTGACTGGCGGACGTTGTCTCTCCTCCCTACTCCAGCGAAAAGGCACCACAGCAAGTGTTTATCGCACTGCCCGTGCTGAAGCAGCTACATCATTTCAGCCATGTAGTTTCTTACTTGTTTGACTGAAACATTATCAAAATCCCTTGTTTATTTAGGAAAAACTTTCCCTCAACCCTTGCTCTCTTTATGTGAAACATGTAATTAGAGCTGGGCGATATGGCCAAAATCTCATCCCATATCCCGATAACGATACATATCACAATATAGCACATTTTCTGTAAATTCAATGAATAAATAGTTTATATAAAATGCCCACACGTAAAGGCCTATTTCTTGTTACATGTTGAATTAAACTCAACAATAGAAAGGTACATATTTGATTATTTCTCTTTTATTTAGAACCTTTGTGCAAATGTTAAATTAAGCATGTAACAAAATATAAAATCTCTATAAAAAAAAAAAAAAGTAAATAGAAAACACTTCAACTATAGTTGCATACAAAATAAATAGGCCTAAAATATATATATTTTGGGGGGGCTTGCCTGTATTGCATGTTATTTTGGCATTAATACGTGTCACATACCAATTTGCATTTGGTACCCTGGGTCGAGTTAGCACCAACTCACGAAACCCCTGTTTCTCGACCGTGTAAATTGGGGCCATGTCTTTGCAGATGTAAGTTGTAACGGCAGCTGTTGTTATCGCCTTCCATCTTCGTGATCCTTTGCCATATGGTGTGCCGCGGGCAAAAGCCACTAGCAACGTCTGAGTCGAGGGTTTGTTTTGAGCACTAGACTGTACTTTTTTGGGTCTCATCCGTAGACTCTCTCTGTACTGTTTCACATGATTCTTACGTAGGTGGTAAAAGAGGTTAGTGGTGTTTGAGCCTGTTGTCAGGAACAGCCTGCGGAATATTTTGCAGAGGACGGTTTTCTGGTCCGTGTCAGACTTTTCATACCCAAACCACGTCCATGCGACCGAAGTAGCCCCTCTTTTAGGTACGAGCTCCGTGTTCTGTGTCACGTTCACTCTCCTCCATGTTTGTTTGTGTTGCAAGTTCACGCAAAGCGTTGTCCGAATTGATGGAAAATATTGCCGCAAAGAGTGTGATTTGCGACACAACGAAATAAACGCTAGAGCATAATATGAAACGATAGACGTTTTTCTATCGTCACACGATATATATATATATCGTCATATCGCCCAGCCCTACATGTAATCATAGCATGCATGTGACCAATAGGGCCTGACCTACAGCTTATCATAATCACATCAATAAATTGGTTATAACAAACTCCGAACACAGTAATGTCGACTGCAAAACGGATACGGAGGACGTGAAAAATAAACTCAAAACGAGTGAATGTTTACTGGTTGCTCAGGAAGGAAAGGGGAAGTCCGATGTGTGGAAGACATATGACCATATCCAACACGGGATAAAGAGCATTATTTATACAGTATATTAGCTGTATTAGTGTTGCATCATTATTGTTACGCAATATAACCATATACAATTTCACATCTTAGATGACTGTGCCATCCCGTGGCCTCCACAATGGGTTAGTCCACTGAGACAAGCGTGAATCATCAAAAGAAAACATGAATTTTTTACATTTTCTTTTATCAAAATAATTGCGACTGCTCGACTAAAGAAATCTTGGTCAAACAGCCTATCGACCAAACAAAAAAAATGGTGTCAGTCCTAGTACATGTGAATGCATTTCAACTCCGTGGAATGAGTTTGACACATTCTTAACGCCATGAAAAACTATAAAACAGCCCTTTACTAAAAGGTTACCTTGTCCCTGCAGAGGCTCTCGATGAGCGTGTCTGCCTCCTCCATGCGTCCGTACATCACCATGGCGATGCCCACGGCCAGGCCGCGCAGGATCTTCTCGTGCTGAGTCTCCTGGGCGTAGCCCACCATGTCCTCGATGGCCTGGGCAGACTTGGAGCCCAGCATGACGAGCCCTAGGGCCAGTCCCGCCGCCTCGCCTGGGGGGCAGAGGGTCAAAACATGAGCACCGCATGATGGCACCAAAGAAAAGTCCTTTATAAATCTGAACAACTGGCAGCACAGTGTTGATTTTCTAACAAGTTGCTAGTATCACTGATCTCTTGTAAATTGCACAAGCAATGCAGTTTTTGTTTCAAAGCATACTGTATATCAACAGAAGCAAACATTTCAAGATGTTTTTCTGAATCCCCTCCCGATGGGGAATTGACGTCCCATGTTACACTCTAGGGGCTACAGAGATATACTGAACAAAAATATAAAACGTAAAGTGTTGATCCCATGTTTCATGAGCTGAAATAAAAGAAAGATCAGAAATATTCCATACGCAAAAAACACTTATTTCTCTCAAATTGTGTTCACAAATGTGTTTACATCCCTGTTAGGGAGCATTTCTCCTTTGCCAAGATAATCCTTCCAACTGACAGGTGTGGCATATAAAGAAGCTGATTAAACAGCATGATCATTACACAGGTTCACCTTGTGCTGGGGACAATAAAAGGCCACTTATCGATGGAAATTTGAACGTACAGCGATACCGTGACCTATTGTCATGTCATTCATCTGTCACCATCACTTCATGTTTCAGCATGATAAAGCACGGTCCCATGTCGCAAGGATCTGTACACAATTCCTGGAAGCAGAAAATGTCCCAGTTCTTCCATGTCCTGCATACTCAGACATGTCACTAATTGAGCATGTTTGGGATGCTCTGGATCAATGTGTACAACAGCATGTTCCAGTTCCCACCAATATCCAGCAACTTCACCCAGCCATTGAAGAGGAGTGGTACAACATTCCACAATCAGCCTGATGAACTACACGCGAAGAACATTTGTCGCACTGTATGATCCCGACTGGTTTCCTGATCCACACCCCTACCATTTTTTTGATGCATATCTGTACTCCCAGTTGTGTGAAATCCATAGATTAGGGCCTACTGAATTTATTTCAATTTACTGATTTCCTTATATGGAACTATAACTCAGTAAAACCTTTGAAATGGGTGCTTTTATATTTTTTGTTCAGTGTATAATAGTTGGCTAAATTTGAACTCGACTAGCACCAAATGCCTCACTGTCTGTTCAGGGTCGTGTACCTGTGACTGCATCGTCCTGGTACAGGTTAGACTTGAGCAGATCGTACACATCCTGCCTGGCTGTACCCAAAGCAGCCAATCCCAGGCCCAGACCTCCCCCGTGACGGACAATCTGTGGGAGGAAACAAAGCAAACCAAAACAGCCATCACAGACACAAATATAACTATGATTTCAACTCGAATGTGACATGATATCCCCCTGATGTGCTTCGTTGGAATTATCTCTGTATTACTTAATGCATCAGCATGCTTCAGTTTGACTGGCGCCTAGCCGGAACAAGTGTGTTCGCTTACTCCCTTAAAAAGACCTTCGCTTGAAAAACTAGAAAAGTGCCAATCGTACTGTTTGTCCATCTTGAGATGCTGTAGCCAGTAGACACTTCGTCAAAATATTCAGAATTCATCGAACTCAATAAATCAATTCAAGAAACCAAAGAAATTAATTTATGTTTTTGCCCTTAGTCAAGCAATTGTACATCAAATGTTTGATTCAGTATTTCTCAATTTAAAAAAAAATATGCATGAAAACGTGTCCAATTGTTGATAATATAAGAACAAACTCTTCTGAACTGTTTCGGGCTGGGTATCATCCAGATGCCTTTACACACACATCCAATCAAATCTAAGTGACCAAAGGGGTGGGGGGCTATGGGTTGATTTGGAATTGAGCAAGGGAAATGTGACGTGTCTGCATGTTGCCACTCACGTCGTTGCTGGCGTTCTTGAGCTGACTGAGCAGGTAGTCAATGATGTCCCCCCCGTGGTTGGCATGGATTAGCCCGAGGGCATACAGGCCGCCTCCCTCCTGGTAGGCTGATCCGGGTGAGGTGTCTTTGGGCAGATAGGTGGCCATCAACTGCAGTGCCTCTTTCTCGTGACCCTGAAAAGATGCAGATTATTCAGTGAAACTTTATTTATATATCTGAGACATCTCTGGTTGTTTTAAATCGTTTCCGCTAAAGTTTACCTTGTGAATGACGCCAAGACTGGCTGTGGCTGTGAACTTGGCCCAGTTGGTGGCTCTTGCAAGCCACTCCAAGTTCTCTCTGTTGAAAGAATGAATAAAATCCCATCACACAGCCAAACACAGCATTGGCCCTTTATATCCTCACACCAGGCTTCAGCCCAAAACTATTTTGATTATTTAAATTACTTTCAAACATTTCAAATAAGTATTCAAATATTTTTGGGGAGTAGTTGAATATTGGAATGTATTTGGAAATAAAATTGGAAAGTATAAACATTTATTAGAAATTGTCCTTTAATACAGAGTACATACAAATTCAAATAAGTACTCCGATGCATTTGAACCCAGGTCCTAGGAGTATTTGAAATACTTGCAGTAGAAGTAGTTGATTTCAGCCACATTATTTGAAAATACTCAGAAGCCAGTTCTGCCTCACAACAATAGAATGTACCACATTACCACCATCACAACGAAATATAAATATTTTTTATATATAAATACGACTTCCTGGAGGGTATGTTATGAAGTGTGCTGGCGAAACAGAAAGTGATATTCTCTATGTGTTTACGCTATAGCATAGTGGCTATACCTGAGGAACTGGTCACTTGTGGTCCCCGTATGCATGAAGGAGTTGGCTATGACTGTGGCTGTGTGGCACACTGAATTTCGGACAGCATCCTGAATTAGGTAGACAAAGCAACAACAAAAAATTGTGAAAGCCTTCTTATAATGCAGTACATGTCATATGCCTATTTAACATCCAATTAAATACTCTGTTAAATAGCCTGTTAAATACTCATAATGGCATCCTTTACCTTTGTGTTCTTGAGAATCATTAGGTCTGTGTTGTTGTTCCGGATGAGGAACTGCAGATGAAATTCGATGGCCATTTCTCCACTGAGAATTTTGATCATCTTCGCGTTCTGGTCCTTAGGCTCGTCCTTCTATGCAAGCAGAGGGAAGGGAAGACTCATTATTTAGGGTGACAAAAACAGTAATATAAAATCAACAACTTCTCTGCATGGCCATAAAGAAGCACCAAGTACAGCTACTCACACTGTCTGATGCTTTTCCTGCAGGGGAGCTGCTGGCCTTGTCGTCCGTCTCCATAGCATCACTGAGAAAAATTTAAAAACATATTGGCCAAATCAAATCTTTGTATCACAATAGGTTACCTATGACGTGTAAAGATATTTCACCTACACCGATCTTACTACATTCCTTCACATTTTCCCATCATCTTTTCCCAACCTACCCCTCTCACCCTGTGACTACACCCTCATCCTCACGCACCTGTCTTTGTCTGGGATGGGCACAGTGCCTGTGTTGGTGGAGCCAGGCACGGCGGGGATGGGCGTGCCCACGGTGCGCAGGTTCTGGATGACGGAGGAGAGGAACTGCTGGCTGGCACTCTCGTACAGGTCAAAGCAGATCTGGTAGGCCATCAGCAGGTTGTCTTCCTTCACCAGCTTCTCCAGGATGTCACTCACCGCCTGTGGGTCATCCAGGAAGATCAGGCACTGTGGAGGAGAAGGAGAGACAGAGTTTGAGTGTGATGCATGGTGGTCAAGTGGTTCCTTCCTCATATTAGTAAGATGGATTTATTTGATATTGTACACATTTGCAGCTAAAAGCTGAATTGCAGTAATCAAAAAGAGATTCAGGTGGGGTGAGCAATAGTCTGTAGTCAGCCTCAAAGTGAATGCCTCTGCTGGTAACACGTGGGATCCACCTCAGACAGAAGCATCGTTACAATTAAGGTGAACAGTATTTAGTGGATCTTTTCATTTCATTATGCAGAGTTTCTCACCTACTAACAATAACGTGTGCACGTGACTGTTTATTTTCAAAGTAATTTGCTATTGAATGACTATGTAATTCCAGTGTATCAGGATGGTACTGTTTCAGATTGTGAAATCAGAGAACCATCGCACCACCAAACTGCAGGCAGCTGAATGGATATTTTAAAAAAATCAGAGCCCAATTTGAAGTGTGCTTTCTCCGTTACCTGGCAAACGTTGATGAAGTCAGGCTTCTCCAGATTCATGTAGAGCTTGACCAGCACTCGGAGGACCTCGTTGCGGAACTTCTTGTTCTGCATTAGTGACATGCAGACCTTCAGGCTGTAGGCCAGTAGGCCACTAACGTCATTCTGTACAAGACAAGGAAGAAGGTTAGGATCTCAACATAAAATGTTCAGTTGTTACTGAATGTTTTGTTGTTTTAAACCACAACAAAAACATTTCAATAAAATGTAGGCTAAACGAAAAGTCATGGATCTGTGGATTTTCATTAAGCCAAATGTTTTATTTATTACATTAAGTTGAAGTTGCGCCAAATTAAACAATCTGTGGAACCAAAACAGAACGTGTTCAGAAGACGACCCGAGAGCCACTGACCGATTCAAGGATAGTCTTCTCGAAGATGTCCAGGCGTCGAGTCTCCAAGGCAATGCCGATGGCCTGCTTGTACTTATGGTCGCCCAGGCAACGCAGGAACATCTTGTTGACAATGCCCTCCAGCCGCGGGTCGATGCTCTTCTTCTCCTCGTCCTCAGGAAGCTCGGCGTTCTCCACCCGCTGCTTGGTGTAGTGATCAATGCATTTGGCTACGGGGAAAAGACCAGAGGTCATCAAAGAACTGCTGTATACCGCTGAGGAATAATCAATTGCCATGATTAGTGGCATCAGTGTGTTGATATCTAAATTAGCAACAGTGGGTATACATAAATTGAACATTGTTGAGGTGACTGTGTAATGTAACTAAAGGTAAGCCTATGGATCAGCATTAGAAGCCCTTGAGGTCATTATTAAGATGGTGTACTTGGGGATACCAAAACATGCAGTTGTGACATCACTCACCGATAATAGTCTCCACATATTCAGTGTCGTCTGTGACATTGAAAAGGTCTCCTGCACCCAGAGCGTAGTTCAACGACTCATCAAACGCCCCGAGGTGGTAGAACACTTTGGAAGCCACCAAGGCAGCAAATGCCCTGCTCCGAAATGTCTCATCTTCATACAGGACCTCACTGTGAGGAGAGAACAAATTTTCCCCCCTTGAGTAATTTCTTTATTCTAATTAAAGTTGCACTATGCAGAAATCACTGCCATTTCCTGGTTGCTTAAACTAAATAGTTTGCCTAATTTCAGTTTGTGACAAACTAAGTTAGCTATAGTGTAGAGAATCAATGTATCATCTAAACCTCCGTGAAAAATATTTTACATAACCAAAAATATTGTTGTTTCAGCCGTTTGAAGCTGGTGTACAAAACCGAAAGTTAAAATAAGCAAAAACAGAACATTATGTGAATTTGGTCTGGTTGCCCAAAAAGTGACATATTGCCAATTTAAACTGTCCATGGAAATATGTGGCTTTTCTTTCCTTATTTAAAAACGTACATTTTGTCAACAGATCCCGATATCTCAGCCCAGAAGTCATTGACAATGGAGTTCAGCTTGTGCAGAGCAAACTCCTACAAACAAATAAATAAATAAAAGTTGTTAAGACACTTTACACAAACAAAAGTCAAGAATAATCATTGCCAAGTCAATAGGAATGTTAGTGGTCACCAAATCTGGTCCAGGAGAGCTACTGTCCAGCACTAACAACTGCTTCCACGAACTAGCTACTTATGATGGTATTTAATGTTATTGTACAAGGCTTTTCGTATTCTCTAGGTCCAGGGTTGGTGACCACTGGTGTATTCTCACTGGATAACAAGATTAAGTTTATGATACCTTGAGTTGGGGCTCCTCCTCATCCAGCAGTGAGATGATTCCAGCTAAAATCAAATAATGTGCAGTCAATTTCAACATCATGGATAAACCCTGATGTGTGTGTGAACCCTGATGCACTTCAGTGTATGTAACGTAGCTAGCTAGGTTAGACAGAAAACGTTAACGTTCGCCTTCTCATTTATGACTGTCATAGAATTTTTTTTTAATGTGAAGCCTAAACAGGTCAAACTCGAAAGGGAAAAGGGGATATCTAGTCAGTTGTATAACTGAATGCATTCAACTGAAATGTATCTTCCGCATTTAACCCAACCCCTCGGAATCAGAGGTGCTTTAATCGACACATTTCAATTTAATAACTGACTACGTATCCCCCTTTCCCTTCCGAGTTTGACCAGGGGCAGATTTAAACGTTGTCGGCTCGGGGATTCGATCCAGCTACCTTTCGGTTACTGGCCCGACACTGCTACTAGGAGCAGGAGGGGCTAGGAATCCTAGCCGCCGGGCTACATGCCGCCCGTTTACCGGGCTATGAAATTATTACATTATAAACTAGCTAACTACGTTAGTTTGCCAGGGCACAGCTAGGTAACGTCAGCAGCTAACCAACGCGGTCGGTAAATTCCTAGCTAATGTTAGCTAGCCATCTGGCTAACGTCATTGTCCAACGACTAACGTTAATGGCGACTATAGACATTATACAATATGATAGGAATACAGTTGTTATCCAGCCACCTAGGTAACTAGCTAACATTTGTTAATGTACAGTAGCTAAATTAGCTAACTGAGTTTTAAAAGTCTGTAAACTGGGTAGATAGCTAGTTAGCTAGCCAGTTAGCTATGTGACTCAGCTAAATCAATGGATGCTAGCTTGTTACCGTTAGCAATCTTTTCCAAAACGCTGACATTTGCTAGTATGTTACTGCTTACCGGCAGACGTTATCATGGTTGGTTCTTTATTCTCCCCCTCTTAACTCCACGAACCCAGGTTATACCGTTTCAGTTAGTGACAATGAAATTATAAAACGTCAACACCTTGAAAGTACAGTATATGTGTCAGTTGTCCACAACAGCGGGACACTTGTCTGTTGAAAAATATTTTTGGTTCAACAATGAAAGCCCCCTTTCTAAAAACCCATAGTTAGGTATACCTAGATAGTGCCTGATTAAATTACAGCTCTTCGTCATTGTCAATTATTTAATCTCATCCTGATTCTTGGACAGGGGTAGGAAAAGTGATGACTAAAATCATTGTAATGGGCTGTATATTTTGTATTCTTAGCTAGAATATTTAAAACATAATTTCGGTATATTTTTATCCACAAACTGTCTTCTATTCTGCCAGTCTCGAATGAATCAGTTATTGTCCTACACACGTTGTTTTTCTGCCCCCTAGCGCCCCTTACAGAAACATATTACAGCTTTGAAACTGCAGTCGACTGTGGTATTTTGGACGCAGTAATAACATAATAAATATCGGAGTTGTGCCGGTTGGAGATATTTGGTTATACGAAGGGAGGATCCGCTTGGTGCTGGCGCTAGCTGGCGCTAGCACTTCTGCTACGTATCAGTCTTTCGGGTTGAAAGGGAGTAAGCAAACAATCAAACTGTGGCGGTGGTTCGGCACGGCTGTGACTGGGTCAGAGATGGTAGGCGATTGTGATGGAGAAGGGAGTAGGAAAGAGAAAACGTAAAACAAAAGCGGTAGAGAAATTGAGCATGGGTTTGAATGGGAGCAAGAGTTCTATGGCTGCGGGGATTAGGTAGAAAAGGAAGTTTGAGGAGAGCAACAGTTTTAAATCAAATTGTATTGGTCACATACACGTGTTTAACAGATGTTATTGTGGGTATGCTTGTGCTTCTAGTTCCGGCATTGCAGCAATAAAAACAAAATACTGCAAAGTTTCCTAAGGACTAGAAGCGAGGCAACCCTCTGTCTGCACCATTCAAGCAGTAGATTAAAGGGGTGATAACAGGATTGCCTGTGAGTGTTGGCTCTAAAGAGGTAAACTACAATTTGAAAGGAGTTTTTTTTGAGCGAGAATAAAGATGACTGAGTAGTAAGACATTTATAAAAGCAACAGATACCATTAATAAGAAGGGGCTAGAAGGGTCTTATATGGTGAGCTACTGAGTGGCTAAGACAGGCAAGCCCCATACTATTGTGGAGGACTTAATTCTTCCTTCTGCCATGGATATAGCTGGGACAATGCTGGGGGGAAAGTTTTAAAAAACTATACAGACAATGCCTTCATCAAACAACACTGTTTCACGACGCATCAGTGACATGGCAGGAGATGTTTTGAAACAATTACTGCTTCGCATACAAGCCAGTGAATTATATGCGTTAGTCAACAGATGTGGCGGGTCTGGCACAGCTCCTGGTATGTCCGTTATATTTATGGGGGGTCAATTAAGGAAGACATCCTCTTCTGCAAACCGCTGGAAACCAGGACAACATGAGAGGATATTTTTAAAGTACTGGACAGCTTTGTGACATCAAATGGACTTTGGTGGTCAAGATGTGTTGGTATCTGTACTGATGGCGCAAAAGCTATGATGGGGAGACATAGTGGAGTGGTAACGCGCATACAAGCAGTTGCTCCCGACGCCACTTGGAGGCTCTTGCTGCCAAGGGAATGCCTGACAGCTTGAAAGATGTTTTGGACACTACAGTTAAAATGGTTAACTTTGTTAAAGCAAAGCCCCTGAACTCTTGTGTATTTTCTGCATTAGGCAATGATATGGGCAGCGACCATGTAACGCTTTTACAACATACAGAAGTGCGCTGGTTATCAAGGGACAAAGTATTGACAAGTTTTTTTAAATTGAGAAAATAACTTATTTACTGACCATAATTTTCACTTCTCTGACCGCTTGCATGATGACGAGTTTCTCACACGACTGGCCTATCTGGGTGATGTTTTTTCTTGCCTGAATGATCTGAATCTAGGATTACAGGGACTCTCCGCAACTATATTCAGAAGTTGGAGCTCTTTTCTGTCTGCATTAACAAGGACAACACACAGGTCTTTCCATCATTGTATGATTTTTTTGTGTGCAAATGAACTCAAGCTTACGGACAATGTCAAATGTGATATAGCAAAGCACCTGAGTGCACAATTACGCAGGTACTTTCCCGAAAACAAACGACACAAACAACTGGATTCGTTATCTCTTTCATGCCCTGCCTCCAGTCCATTTACCGATATCTGAACAAGAGAGCCTCATTGAAATGGCAACAAGCGGTTCTGTGAAAATGTAATTTAATCAGAAGCCACTGCCAGATTTCAAATCAAATGTATTTATATAGCCCTTCTTACATCAGCTGATATCTCAAAGTGCTGTACAGAAACCCAGCCTAAAACCCCAAACAGCAAGCAATGCAGGTGTAGAAGCACGGTGGCTAGGAAAAACTCCCTAGAAAGGCCTAAACCTAGGAAGAAACCTAGAGAGGAACCAGGCTATGAGGGGTGGCCAGTCCTCTTCTGGCTGGAGATTATAACAGAACATGGCCAAGATGTTCAAATGTTCATAAATGACCAGCATGGTCAAATAATAATAATCACAGTAGTTGTCGAGAGTGCAACAAGTCAGCACCTCAGGAGTAAATGTCAGTTGGCTTTTCATAGCCGATCTTTGAGAGTATCTCTACCGCTCCTGCTGTCTCTAGAGAGTTGAAAACAGCAGGTCTGGGACAGGTAGCACGTCCGATGAACAGGTCAGGGTTCCATAGCCGCAGGCAGAACAGTTGAAACTGGAGAAGCAGCACGGCCGCAAGCAGTCATCATGCCAGGTAGTCCTGAGGCATGGTCCTAGGGCTCAGGTCCTCCGAGAGAGAGAAAGAAAGAGAGAAAATAGAGAGAGCATACTTAAATTCACACAGGACACCGGATAAGACAGGAGAAGTACTCCAGATATAACAGACTGACCCTAGCCCCCCGACACATAAACTACTGCAGCATAAATACTGGAGGCTGAGACAGGAGGGGTCAGGAGACACTGTGGCCCCATACGATGAGACCTCCGGACAGGGCCAAACAGGCAGGATATAACCCCACCCACTTTGCCAAAGCATAGCCCCCACACCACTAGAGGGATATCTTCAACCACCAACTTACCATCCTGAGACAAGGCCGAATATAGCCCACAAAGATCTCCGCCATGGCACAATCCAAGGGGGGGCGCCAACCCAGACAGGAAGATCACGTCAGTGACTCAACCCACTCAAGTGACGCACCCCTCCTAGGGACGGCATGGAAGAGCACCAGTAAGCCAGTGACTTAGCCCCTGTAATAGGATTAGAGGTAGAGAATCCCAGTGGAGAGAGGGGAACCGGCCAGGCAGAGACAGCAAGGGCGGTTCGTTGCTCCAGAGCCTTTCCGTTCACGTTCACACTCCTGGGCCAGACTACACTCAATCATATGACCTACTGAGGAGATGAGTCTTCAATAAAGACTTAAAGGTTGAGACCGAGTCTGCGTCTCTCTGGATAGGGCTGCGCTCAGAGTTTCTTGCCTTGGCAAATTGCGCTGTTAAGACACTGATGCCCTTTGCAACCACGTACCTATGTGAGAGTGGATTCTCGGCCCTCACTAGCATCAAAACTAAATACAGGCGCAGGCTGTGTGGGAAATGATTTAAGACTGAGCCTCTCCAATACAACCCAACATTGCAGAGTTATGGGCATCCTTTCAAGCACACCCTTCTCATTAACCTGTGGTGAGTTATTCACCATTTTTGATGAACAAAAAGGTTTTATATGTAAGATGGCTAATTAAAGAGCAAAATGATTGATTATTATTATATTATTATTTGTACCTTGGTCCGATAAGAGCTCTTTGTCACTTCCCAGCTAAGCCTGATTTGTGTGCAGAAAACATGGCTCAAACCGACTTCAGAGTTTATCATACAGGGATCCCAGAAATTTTACATATGCACAAAAAGCTTATTTCTCTAAAATGTTGTGCACAAATTTGTTTACATCCCTGTTAGTGAGCATTTCTCTCTTGCCAAGATAATCCATCTACCTGACAGGTGTGGAATATCAAGAAGCTGATTAAACAGCATGATCAATACACAGGTGCATCTTGTGCTGGGGACAATAAAAGACCACTCTAAAATGTGCAGTTTTGTCACACAACACAATACCACAGATGTCTCAAGTTTTGAGGGAGCGTGCAATTGGCATGATGACTGCAGGAATGTCCACCAGAGCTGTTGCCAGAGAATTGAATGCTAATTTAAGCCGCCTACAACGTCCTTTTAGAGAATTTGGCAGTACATCCAACCGGTCTCACAAGTGCAGACCACATGTAACCACACCAGCCCAGGACCTCCTCATCCGGCTTCTTCACCTGCGGGATCGTCTAAGACCAGCCACCCGGACAGCTGATGAAACTGAGGAGTATTTATGTCTGTAATAAAGCTCTTTTGTGGGGAGAAACTCATTGGGATTGGCTGAGCCTGGCTCCCAGTGGGCGGGCCTATGCCCTCCCAGGCCCACCCATGGCTGCGCCCCTGCACAGTCACGTGAGATCCATAGATCGGGGCCTAATGAATTTATTTCAATTAACTGATTTCCTTATATGAATTGTAACTCAGTAAAGTCTTTGAAATTGTTGCGTGTTGCATTTATATTTTTGTTCAGTAGATAATCCTTGTCAGATATTGGACCTAAAAGTGCTGGAGAGGTTGGAGGGCCAGGATAGAAGTAAGGTAATGTGGTGTGGGGATTTTAATGCCCACAACACTCTGGGGGGTGAAACGGATGGATGGAAATGGCCAAGTGATGGAAAATCTGATGAGATCTGGTGTGCCTGAATGATGGCCGAGGGACCAGGATTGATGTAGCCACAGGGAAAGAGTCTGCCTTGGACCTCACTCTGGTATCTAGTGCGATGGCAGGAATCTGTGAGTGGGAGGTATGGGAGGAGTCAACAGTAGGGAGTGATCATTACCCCATAGTATGCACAGTAGGCCGGAGGGAGGAGGAGGTGTCAGTGGATGGAGTAGGCAGGTGGGTGTTTGGAAGGGCAAAGTGGGATCAGTTTCAGGAGCTGAGTGAGCAGGTGATGGCTCGGGTGGATATGAAAAGGGATGTGGATAGTATGAATAACTGGGTGAGAACAGCTTTAGTGGGGGCAGCTACTGAGGCGATACCTAAGAGTTCAGGGAGGAGGAGGAGGAAAGCAGTCCCATGGTGGACGGAGGAGTGTGGGGCAATGCTGGGGAGTAGGAACAGGGCATTTAGAGTACTGAAAAGGATGTGTAACTTCCAACATCTGATTCAGTATAAGCAGGCTCTGGTGAGAAGAACTATCTGTCAGGCAAAGAGGTCATGTTGGCGTCGGTTCTTGGCAGGGCGATACCTGTGGGGAAATTGTGGTGGATGATTAAGAGGATGAGTGGGGTCAGAAGGGAGTGGGACTATCCAGTGTTGACGAGTGGGGAGGATATGGCAGTAACAGATGAGGAGAAGGCAGAGATGATGGCCAAAGCATTTGTCAAAGTGCATAGCTTGGCAACTTTTTTCAGAGGATGGGGAGAGAGAGAACAAGAGAGGAGCACCCTGGAGTGCTGGATAGGAGGAAGGATGTAAATGATGCATTGAATGCACCATTTACCGTGGCAGAGATGAAACGGGCAATAGGTAAGGCTGGGTTAACTTCACCTGGGAAAGATGAGGTGTGCTATGTTATGTTGGCCCATCTTAGTGATGAGGCACTGGATAAGGTATTGATGTTGTACAGATTCTGGGAGGAGGGGAAACTACCAGGCAGCTGAAAGGAGGCAGTAATGGTACCAATCCGGAAGCCAGGGAAGGACCCAGCGAGGCCAACAAGCCAGAAGCCAGGGAAGGACCCAGCGAGGCCAACAAGCCGGAAGCCAGGGAAGGACCCAGTGAGACCAACAAGCCGGAAGCCAGGGAAGGACCCAGCGAGACCAACAAGCCGGAAGCTAGGAAAGGTCCCAGCGAGAACAACAATCCGGAAGCCAGGAAAGGACCCAGCGAGACCAACAAGCTATTGCCGAATAGCTTTAACATCACATGTATGTAAGAAGAGCTTCTGGATATCAGGACAGCGATCACTCACCTCGGATTAGACAAAGATTTTTTCTTCAACAAGCAGGATGCACAGGACATTCTCCGAACACCTGACAAGACCAACATCCCAGTTATTTGCAAGAGGAAGAGACGCAGGTACAGAGGACACAGAGCGGGGTGCCTCGTTAGGATCCGCAGAAGGCAGGTGGGAAGCTGCCGTTACCATCAATATTACTCGCCAACGTGCAATCATTGGACAATAAATTAGACGAGATACGATCACTAATATCCTACCAACGGGACATCAAAAACTGTAATATCTTATGTTTCACGGAATCGTGGCTGAATGATGATATGGATATTCAGCTAGCGGGATATATGCTGCACCGGCAAGATAGAACAGCACACTACGGTAAGAAGAGGGGGGGTGGTCTGTGCATATTTGTAAACAACAGCTGGTGCACGACATCTAAAGAAGTCTCTAGATTTTGCTCGCCTGAAGTAGACTATCTTGTGATAAATTGCAGATCACACTACTTGCCTAGAGATTTTTCAGCTATACTTTTCGTGGCTGTTTATTTACCACCACAGACGGATGCTGGCACTAAGACCGCACTCAGTCAGCTGTATAAGGAAATAAGCAAACAGGAAACCGCTCCGGCGCTCCTAGTGGCCGGAGACTTTAATGCAGGGAAACTTAAATCAGTTCTACCTAACTTCTATCAACATGTTACATGTGCAACCACCTGTACTCCACACACAGAGAAATGTACAAAGCTCTCCCTCGCCCTCCATTTGGTAAATCCGACCACAATTATATCCTCCTGATTCCTGCTTACAAGCAAAAATTAAAGCAGGAACCACCATTGACTCGGTCTATAAAAAAGTGTTCAGATGAAGCAGATGCTAAACTACAGGACTGTTTTGCGATCACAGACTGGAACATGTTCTGGGATTCTTCCGATGGCATTGAGGAGTACACCACATCAGTCACTGGCTTTATCAATAAGTGCATCGAGGACATCGTCCCCACAGTGACGACGTGAGTAAGACCTTTAAATACCCCAACCACCAACCAGAAGCCATGGATTACAGGCAACATTCCCACTGAGCTAAAGGGTAGAGCTGCAGCTTTCAAGGTGCGGGACTCCAACCCTTGAAGCGTATAAGAAATCCAGCTATGCCCTCAGACGAACCATCAAACAGGCAAAGCGTCAATACAGGGCTAAGATTGAATCGTACTACACCGGCTCCGACGCTCGTCTTATGTAGCAGGGCTTGCAAACTATTACAGACCACAAAGGGAAGCACAGCCGCGAGCTGCCCAGTGACACGAGCCTACCAGATGAGCTAAATCACTTCTATGCTCGCTTCGAGGCAAGCAACACTGAGGCATGCATGAGAGCATCAGCTGTTCTGGACGACTGTGTGATCACGGTCTCCGTAGCCGACGTGAGTAAGACCTTTAAACAGGTCAACATTCACAAGGCTGCGGGGCCAGACGGATTACCAGGACGTGTGCTCCGGGCATGTGCTGAACAACTGGCAGGTGTCTTCACTGACATTTTCAACATGTCCCTGTTTGAGTCTGTAATACCAACATGTTTCAAGCACACCACCATAGTCCCTGTGCCCAAGAACACAAAGGTAACCTGCCTAAATGACTACAGACCCGTAGCACTCACGTCTGTAGCCATGAAGTGCTTTGAAAGGCTGGTAAGGGCTCACATCAACACCATTATCCCAGAAACCCTAGACCCACTCCAATTTGCATACCGCCCAAACAGATCCACAGATGATGCAATCTCTATTGCACTCCACACTGCCCTTTCCCACCTGGACAAAAGGATGTGAGAATGCTATTCATTGACTACAGCTCAGCGTTCAACACCATAGTACCCTCAAAGCTCATCACTAAGCTAAGGATCCTGGGACTAAACACCTCCCTCTGCAACTGGATCGTGGACTTCCTGACGGGCCGCCCCCCAGGTGGTGAGGATAGGTAGCAACACATCTGCCACGCTGATCCTCAACACTGGAGCCCCCCAGGGGTGCCTGCTCATTCCCCTCCTGTACTCCCTGTTCACCCACGACTGCGTGGCCAGGCACGACTCCAACACCACCATTATATTTGCAGATGACACAACGGTGGTAGGCCTGATCACTGACAATGACGAGACAACCTACAGAGAGGAGGTCAGAGACCTGGCCGGGTGGTGCCAGAATAACAACCTATCCCTCAACGTAACCAAGACTAAGGAGATGATTGTGGACTACAGGAAAAGGAGGACCGAGCACGCCCCCATTCTCATCGACGGGGCTGTAGTGGAGCAGGTTGAGAGCTTCAAGTTCCTTGGTGTCCACATCACCAACAAACTAGAATGGTCCAAACACACCAAGACAGTCGTGAAGAGGGCACGACAAAGCCTTTTCCACCTCAGGAAACTAAAAAGATTTGGCATGGGTCCTCAGATCCTCAAAAGGTTCTGCAACATCGAGAGCATCCTGACTGGTTGCATCACTGTCTGGTACGGCAATTGCTTGGCCTCCGACCTCAAGGCACTACAGAGGGTAGTGCTGACGGCCCAGTACATCACTGGGGCTAAGTTGCCTGCCATCCAGGACCTCTACACCAGGCGGTGTCAGAGGAAGGCCCTAAAAATGGTCAACGTCCCCAGCCACCCCAGTCATAGACTGTTCTTTCTACTACCTCATGGCAAGTGGTACCGGAGTGCCAAGTCTAGGACAAAAAGGCTTCTCAACAGATTTTACTGTCGGAAGTTTACATACACCTTAGCCAAATACATTTAAACTCAGTTTTTCACAATTCCTGACATTTAATCCTAGTAAAAATTCCCTGTCTTAAGTCAGTTAGGATCACCACTTTATTTTAAGAATATGAAATGTCAGAATAATAGTAGAGAGAATGATCTATTTTAGCTTTTATTTCTTTCATCACATTCCCAGTGGGTCAGAAGTTTACATACACTCAATTAGTATTTGGTAGCATTGCCTTTAAACTGTTTAACTTGGGTCAAACGTTACGGGTAGCCTTTCACAAGCTTCCCACAATAAGTTAGGTGAATTCTGGCCCATTCCTCCTGACAGAGCTCGTGTAACAGAGTCAGGTTAGTAGGCCTCCTTGCTCGCACACGGTTTTTCAGTTCTGCCCACAAATGTTCTATGGGGTTGAGGTCAGGGCTTTGTGATGGCCACTCCAATACTTTGACTTTGTTGTCCTTAAGCCATTTTGCCACAACTGAACTAGCTAGCTTGTAGTTACTAGCTAATTTATCCTGGGATATAAACATTGAGTTGTTATTTTACCTGAAATGCACAAGGTCCTCTACTCCGACAATTAATCCACACATAAAATGGTCAGCCAAATCATTTCTAGTCATCTCTCCTCCTTCCAGGCTTTTCTTCTTTAGACTTTATATGGCGACTGGCATCTAAGGTGTATTACCACAACGACCGACCGACCTCAGTTAATCTTTCAATAACCCACGTGGGTATAACCAATGAGGAGATGGCACTTGGGTATATGCTTCTAAAAGCCAATGAGGAGATGGGAGAGGCAGGACTTGCATCGCGTTCTGCGTCACAAATAGAAGCAACTTCTATTTTAGCGCCTGGCAACGCAGACGCTCATTGGCGCACGCGAGCAGTGTGGGTGCAATGATTGAATAAAATGTATGTGCAAATTTATTTTGCAACGCTCGCGCATGTGACACGAGCGGTGTGGTCAGCATGTTATTCGCTACGTAAGGTTCATTTCATCGAATAGAAGTTTCGCAATGATAAAGTTGTTACCAGTGTATTGATATAAGTAGGGCACGTTACATCCCGGCAACTTTGAGAAAAAGCACTTTATATCTGCGTTGTCTCAAGTTGGCTATGCATATTCATGGTATGAGGCTAGTAGCATAGCATCTCTCTCCATTGAAACCAGGCGGTTGACGTCAACAACTGTAATCGAATATTCCAAAAAGGATTACAATACTGACATGTATCCACCAATCCAAAGAAAGGATAGGCGAGAGCTAGACAGCCCTCTGTGCCGCTTTGAGGACAATGACTCCCATTGTTAGGGCAGAGAGAAATGTATCTTGTCAGTATATCCATAATCTTTGTCTAAGATAATCAAGAAATCTGTAATTAATTTTGACGTTATTGCCAAGGAGCTCTTAGTCGCACAATTTTACATATAACTAAGATGTTTGGTGCAATTTTTTTTGCACGAAACTAGAAGTAGACTGCAGACAGTCGGTGCGTTCCTCTGCCAAGGCGGTGGGACGCATGCCAGATATTACAATGCCTGGATAGGTATTTTAAGTATCAGCTAACCGCATCAAGTCTAGGTCAAAAAGGCTCCTTAACAGCTTCTACTGCCAAGCTGTAAGACTGCTAAACCCTCTTAGGCCTCACTCCCCCCTATCTGAGATACCTACTGCCAAGCTGTAAGACTGCTAAACCCTCTTAGGCCTCACTCCCCCCTATCTGAGATACCTACTGCCAAGCTGTAAGACTGCTAAACCCTCTTAGGCCTCACTCCCCCCTATCTGAGATACCTACTGCCAAGCTGTAAGACTGCTAAACCCTCTTAGGCCTTACTCCCCCCTATCTGAGATACCTACTGCCAAGCTGTAAGACTGCTAAACCCTCTTAGGCCTTACTCCCCCCTATCTGAGATACCTACTGCCAAGCTGTAAGACTGCTAAACCCTCTTAGGCCTTACTCCCCCCTATCTGAGATACCTACTGCCAAGCTGTAAGACTGCTAAACCCTCTTAGGCCTTACTCCCCCCTATCTGAGATACCTACTGCAGCCCTCATCCTCCACATACAACACCCGTTCTACCAGTCACGTTCTGTTAAAGGTCCCCAAAGCACACACATCCCTGGGTCTCTCCTCTTTTCAGTTCGCTGCAGCTAGCGGCTGTAACGAGCTGCAACAAACACTCAAACTGGACTGTTTTATCTCTTCATTCAAAGACTCAATCATGGACACTCTTACTGACAGCTGTGGCAGCTTCGCGTGGTGTATTGCTGTCTCTACCTTCTTGCCCTTTGTGCTGTTGTCTGTGCCCAATAATGTTTGTACCATGTTTTGTGGTACTACCATGTTGTGTTGCTACCATGTTGTTGTCATGTTGTGATGCTACCATGCTGTGTTTTCATGTGTTGCGGCCATGCTGTGTTGCTGCCATGCTATGTTGCCATGCCATGCTATGTTGTAGGTTTCTCTTTATGGAGTGTTGTGGTGTCTCTCTTGTCGTGATGTGTCATTTGCCCTATATTTTTTTATTTGTTTAATTTAATTCCAGCCCCCGTCCCCGCAGGAGGCCTTTTGCCTTCTGGGAGGCCGTCATTGTAAATAAGAATTTATTCTTAACTGACTTGCCTAGTTAAATAAAGGTTAAATAAAATAAACAGTGAATCAAATGGCTGCCTGGACTATTTGCATTGACCCCCTTTTTTATGCTGCTGCTAGTCACTGTTTATTATCTATGCAGTCACTTTACCTTGACCTACATGTACATATTACCCTAATTACCGCGACACGACTGTACCCCGCATATTGACTCAGTACTGCTGACTTTGCTTCACCTTGCTTTTCTGGTTAGCAGGATGCAATTTTCACCATCCAATTATTTCAGATCTACAGTTGTATTCAAGTTTCACTTTGCACGGACCTTGGCAATACGTTGGTAAAATAAGTATTCAAATATGTCAAATATTAGTTAGTAATTGCATTATCGGTGGTTCCAAACTTCTTCCATTAAGAATGAGTTCTTGGGGACCTTCAATGCTGCAGACATGGTTTGGTACCTTTCCCCAGATCTGTGCCTCAACACAATCTTGTCTCGGAGCTCTACAGACAATTCCTTCAACCGCATGGCTTGATTTTTGCTCTGACATTCACTGTCAACTGTGGGACCTTATACAGACAGGTGTGTGCCATTCCAAATCATGTCCAATCAATTGAATTTTACCACAGGTGGACTCCAATCATGTTGTCGAAACATCCCAATGTTGATGATCAATGTAAACACAATTTATCTGAGCTCAATTTCGAGTCTCATAGCAAAGGGTCTGAATACTTATGTAATTAAAGTATTTATATTTTTTTATTGTTTATACATTTGCAAAAATGTCTAAAAAAACAGTTTTCGCTTTGTCATTATAGGGTATTGTGTGTAGATTGATGAGGAATTTTTATAATATGAATAATAAGGCTGCAACGAAACAAACCTGGGCAGAGGAACATACCGGGAGTCAACTACTATAGTGGATGACCCTAGTGAACCTGCAACAAAAGGCCCCTGAAGCTATAATGTCTAGTATTCGAGAAAGCAAACTATCACTTGTAGGTCGAGAAAGCAAGCACGCTACACTAAAGTGAAAAACAACTTTTTGTTAACAACCCCTTTTAATCAGTCATTTCACATAACTTAAAGAAAGATACAGTACGTGGTTGCTCTTTGAAAATACAATGTGTTATTTGATAAGTTTATCGTAATTAATTAACTGCAGCAGTTTTACTCCATTGGTTCCATAACAAGCAGCGACTTCAAAACTATTAATGAATTGCATTAAAACAGTGAATGAGGCGTACAAGAAATATAATGTAGCAATACATATACAAACTATATACAGTGCAATTGTAACGGATGTGAAATGGCTAGCTAGTTAGCGGGTACGCGCTAGTAGCATTTCAATCAGTTACGTCACTTGCTCTGAAACCTAGAAGTAGGGTTGCACCTTGCTCTGCAAGGGCCGTGGCCTTTGTGGAGCGATGGGTAACGATGCTTCGTGGGCGACCGTTGTTGATGTGTGCAGAGGGTCCCTGGTTCGCGCCCGTGTCGGGGCGAGGGGACGGTTTAAAGTTATACTGTTACATTGATGCTGTTGACCCGGATCACTGGTTGCTGCGGAAAAGGAGGAGGTTGAAAGGGGGGTGAGTGTAACGGATGTGAAATGGCTAGCTAGTTAGCGGGTACGCGCTAGTAGCATTTCAATCAGTTACGTCACTTGCTCTGAAACCTAGAAGTAGGGTTGCACCTTGCTCTGCAAGGGCCGCGGCTTTTGTGGAGCGATGGGTAACGATGCTTCGTGGGTGACTGTTGTTGATGTGTGCAGAGGGTCCCTGGTTCGCGCCCGTGTCGGGGCGAGGGGACGTACTAAAGTTATACTGTTACACAATTATACAATCCTTTAGTTTAAAATCTAAATACAAATTCAAGTAAACCCATAACCCATTGGATTATGGTTGGATTAGTGCAACTGCTATTGTCATTACACAAAAACAAATGCTGGGTTAAAAACAACATTTAAATTTTTTTAAATTTAAATTGGGTTGTTGATTTTGAGTCATCGAGCTATGATCCACCGGGTCAGATCAGAAGACTGGAAATGTGGCTTTGTGGGGAACTGGCTTTCAGATAGTTATTTTTGGCCACCTGTGAGAGTAAATGTCATTCCTAGTATTCTGTTTTGTTGTATTGTCAACACATGTTAAGGTTGAGCACTGACACTTTTGTAGCTTTAATAAGGCTTACACAAGAGTATGAGTTCCTTAAGTGCATATGCATATTGCAATGTTGGGATATTTACCACTTTGTTATATTTATATAATGTTATACATTTAATATAATAACATGTCATGTGCAAAAATATGAAGGAAAATTTAAATTTGCAGTGTACAAACTTAACAATGGGGCGGCAGGTAGCCTAGTGGTTAGAGCGTTGGGCCAGTAACCGAAAGGTTGCTGGATCGAATCCCCGAGCTGACAAGGTAAAAATATGTTGTTCTGCCCCTGAACAAGGCAGTTAACCCACTGTTCCCCGGTTGTACACCAGTATTTCTACTTGCACATCCTCATCTGAACATCAATCACTCCAGTGTTAATTGCTAAATTGTAATTACTTCGCCACTATGGCCTATTTATTGCCTTACTTCATTTGCACACACTGTATACAGATTTTCTATTGTGTTATTGACTGTACGTTTGTTTATCCCATGTGTAACTCTGTGTTGTTGTTTTTGTCACACTGCTCTGCTTTATCTTGGCCAGGTCGCAGTTGTAAATGAGAACTTGTTCTCAACTGGCCTAACTGGTTAAATAAAGGTTAAATTACAAATTAAAAAAGGCTGTCATTGTAAATAAGAACTTGTTCTTAACTGACTTGCCTAGTTAAATAAAGGTTAAAAAAAAGAAAAGATGAACATGAATGACATTTACTCTCACAAACGGCCCAAAACAATTCCCCCGACAGGCCACACTTTTCAATTAATTTAACCATCTGTTGGGTTTTTAATTCACTTTCATGCTTGGTTTACCCATCAGATGTGTCTAATTGGGGGCGTGGCTTTCAGATAAGTATTTTTGGACAGCCATGACAGTAAACTTCATTCCTGTTCATCGTGATGTTTGTACACTGCAAATATAAATTTGCCTTAAATATTTTTGCACATTACATATTTTTATATACAATTAATAACATTATTATTTAAATATCATAACAAAGTGGTAACTATCCCAACATTGGGATACACATAGGCACTTGAGGAACTCAACTTGTGTAAACCTCATTAAGCTACAAAAGTGTCAGGACTCATCATGCGTTGACAATACAACAGAACAGATTAACCGGAATTACATTTACTCTCACAGCTGGCCAAAAATAACTATCTTAAAGCTACTTCCCTACTAAGCCACATCTCCAGTCTTCTGATCTGACCCGGTGGATCATAGCTCAATAATACAACTAAGTTACCCAACTGGCTGGGTCAAATATAACTCAACGTTTGTTCTGTCCATTATTTACCCAGGGCTGGGTTGTTGTTTTACCCAGGGCTGGGTTGTTGTTTATACCCAGGGCTGGGTTGTTTTTTTATCCAGGGCTGGGTTGTTGTTTTACCCAGGGCTGGGTTGTTGTTTATACCCAGGGCTGGGTTGTTGTTTATACCCAGGGCTGGGTTGTTTTTTTATCCAGGGCTGGGTTGTTTTTTATATCCAGGGCTGGGTTGTTGTTTATACCCAGGGCTGGGTTGTTTTTTTACCCAGGGCTGGGCTGGGTTGTTTTTTATCCAGGGCTGGGTTGTTTTTTCATCCAGGGCTGGGTTGTTTTTTTATCCAGGGCTGGGTTGTTTTTTATCCAGGGCTGGGTTGTTTTTTTACCCAGGGCTGGGTTGTTGTTTATACCCAGGGCTGGGTTGTTTTACCCAGGCCTGGGTTGTTTTTTTACCCAGGGCTGGGTTGTTGTTTATACCCAGGGCTGGGTTGTTTTACCCAGGGCTGGGTTGTTTTTTTATCCAGGGCTGGGTTGTTTTTTATATCTAGGGCTGGGTTGTTGTTTTACCCAGGGCTGGGTTGTTGTTTATACCCAGGGCTGGGTTGTTTTTTTTATCCAGGGCTGGGTTGTTTTTTATATCCAGGGCTGGGTTGTTGTTTTACCCAGGGCTGGGTTGTTGTTTATACCCAGGGCTGGGTTGTTTTTTTACCCAGGGCTGGGCTGGGTTGTTTTTTTACCCAGGGCTGGGTTGTTTTTTCATCCAGGGCTGGGTTGTTTTTTATCCAGGGCTGGGTTGTTTTTTTTTACCAGGCCTGGGTTGTTTTTTTTACCCAGGGCTGGGTTGTTTTTTATCCAGGGCTGGGTTGTTTTTTCATCCAGGGCTGGGTTGTTTTTTTATCCAGGGCTGGGTTGTTTATACCCAGGGCTGGGTTGTTTATACCCAGGGCTGGATTGTTTATACCCAGGGCTGGGTTGTTGTTTTACCCAGGGCTGGGTTTTTTATACCCAGGGCTGGGTTGTTTATACCCAGGGCTGGGTTTTTTATACCCAGGGCTGGGTTGTTGTTTTCCCCAGGGCTGGGTTTTTTATACCCAGGGCTGGGTTGTTGTTTTACCCAGGGCTGGGTTTTTTATACCCAGGGCTGGGTTGTTTTTTATACCCAGGGCTGGGTTGTTTATACCCAGGGCTGGGTTGTTTATACCCAGGGCTGGGTTTTTTATACCCAGGGCTGGGTTGTTGTTTTACCCAGGGCTGGGTTGTTGTTTTACCCAGGGCTGGGTTGTTGTTTATACCCAGGGCTGGGTTGTTTTTTATACCCAGGGCTGGGTTGTTTATACCCAGGGCTGGGTTTTTTATACCCAGGGCTGGGTTGTTGTTTTACCCAGGGCTGGGTTTTTTATACCCAGGGCTGGGTTGTTTTTTATACCCAGGGCTGGGTTGTTTATACCCAGGGCTGGGTTGTTTATACCCAGGGCTGGGTTGTTGTTTTACCCAGGGCTGGGTTGTTGTTTTACCCAGGGCTGGGTTGTTGTTTTACCCAGGGCTGGGTTGTTGTTTTACCCAGGGCTGGGTTGTTTTTTATACCCAGGGCTGGGTTGTTTTTTATACCCAGGGCTGGGTTGTTTTTTATACCCAGGGCTGGGTTGTTTTTTATACCCAGGGCTGGGTTGTTTTTTATACCCAGGGCTGGGTTGTTTTTTATACCCAGGGCTGGGTTGTTTTTAACCCAACATTTTTTTTATGTCGACTGAATTTCTAAGGCACCATGCCGTCTCACATTTTGGACTTTCTAATTGTCTCTAACTCTTTCTCATTGCGCCTATTAAATCCATATTGTTTTAAAAAACAATGTTTTCAAACTCACTAGTTGCTTAACATTAATTGAAGTCAAGCAAAAGAAAATAACATCAAAACACTTACCGAACAGAATGAAGTAAATGGTCATAGTGTTTGTTGGTCACACATTTTTTCATTGTTGTTTTACAATTCAAGGTGGGCTCTTTGTAACAACAAAAACAGATATTACATGACAATTATTTCAAGTGACAACATACATGGATGGTTATGTAACAGAGTAACCTCACAAGATACACATGTACACTAAATGTATTAAGTTGCGTAACTTGAGTTCTCTAAATTCAAATTGTTCATAATCACAGGCTAATGTATCAACTCTTCCGTGACTGATCATCAACACATTGTAAGGCCAATGTGTCAGTCACGTGACTTAACTGCAGACTTGTACAGACACCAATGTTCCTTGAGACCAATTTTGAGTATTGTCCACAGTTGGACATGGGAAATCATGACCCATGAGTGTCATCATGACTGTCCTTTTTGGTTACACCACAGTCTGACTCTGCCTGGGGTCCAGCGGACAAAACACCAGTCTTCAGAGGGATCCCTTCCTCTGCACTAGCAGCGTCACCTGAAAAACAACAACATTGAACTGTTATCTACCCTATTTACCGTCAAGGACGCACATGGAAAGCGGAATGGGAAGAGGACAACATTTGTTATACCTCTTTGCCTGTTTGCTGAAGTGTTGTTGGCCTGGCTGCTGTGTCTTCTAGGCCAAGGCAAACATTGGAATGGCCTGAAAAACATGTTCCCTCTTTCCTCAGAATTATCTGCAAAGGCAATAATCAGCATGAACATTTGGCAGCAAATCTATGGATTGCTTAATGAATGTTTATTTTGTTCTGAAGTCCACTAGCCTGTGAGAATATCGAATGCATGAAAAATGTCCCCAGTCGTATGTGTGTCATGAACTGACCTACATAGGCTATATGCCTATGGCCAAACATTAGTTAAAATCATAAAAATGATAAAAGTACAAACAATTCATAAGGCCTATAAAATAACTGACCATGGTTAACAAACCACAAACATTTGAAAATGTGTATTTCACCTGAGGATTGGGCCGAATAGATGGCTTTGCAGGCATATTTCTTGATGGCCAGCATCCTATCCTCCGTCTTGGGAATGAAATGCCCTGCCCAGATGGCTTCTGGTGGATGTTTCCGAAACACTGAACGAAGCAGGCCCTCCAGAAATCCCACTGATTCACGCGTCTCGTTGCTCTCACCTATTGAGCGTATTAACCCGACTAGTGCTGGGCGGACACCGGCACGTTTCACACGTGACCTAACATCCTTCAGAATTTCTCTCAGGTAAATTGCGTTTGCACTGCCACTGAAAAACTCCTGTCTAAATATGAATATTATAATAGGATAGTCTATTATTCGCTTTCCTCTACAACTGTTCATGCTTGAGGTTTTGGTCTTTTGGACGTTCCCATTGAGCCTCGGTGGTCCTTTATCCTCTCCCATAGACTTGGAACTTAATACTAAATCCTTTGGCCTCGTTGACAGAGGTATTTCGTTCCCCTGGGCTTGAGGCAAAGTCTTACAGTTGATTACTGTTTCGCATGTCCCATTATTTTCGCTTGTAATATCCCCTTGACTATTTGGAGAGGAATAAACCTGACCGTTAGTGTTGTTGTTGGTATGGCCCGTGCCAAGGTTTTCAGTGCGCCCGCTATGAAACATGTCCTGAATGAACTCCTTTAATATCCCACTGGCTTCGTCCTCCTCACCCGATTTGACGGCATCACTTATTAAGTATATATTCTCTTTACCTCCAATTTGACGCAGTACTTGCTGAAATGCGATGTCCTCGGTGGGCTGCGGTGTGTCCTTTGGATAGATCGGACAAGCCATAGTAAATCGCCCTCTTTGCTCTTTAGTATTTAGCTACAAGACAACGCACACCGCTCAGACCACGCTCTAAAGAGTTTAAAAAACGTCAAAAGATCAGTTTTATTTACATGGACTATTGTACTTGGGAGCTCCATGCACAAACATGAAATGTGTACATAAGAAACTTCCCAAAACGCTGAAGGAAAGAAGCACCGGAAGAAAGGGTGGGATTAAAGACTCTATGCCTATTGCTATTGGTTAGCCAGTCTTATGGGCGGGGTTGTCTGTCTTGTTTTTTGAGCCAACAAATATACCGTAAAATGTTTCATCATAATGAAGTTCATTTTTAATACATCTGATATAACAGGCAAATAAACCAATTTGAGAGTAATCTTACAGCACTACAGAGATAGACTATAAATAAACAAGAAGACAACAGAGAATAAAGAATTGAAGGAGGTCTGCATCTTCAGGTGGAGAGGTTCAGAAGAGTCCACGATGTGATGCAATCTCAGTGGTCAGAGGTCACTCTTTCTTATTCCCAGTATTCGCAGGGAAAGCACCCCTCTGTTCTCTCCAAGACTGTAGAGAACTGGCTTCTCAAAAAGAACAGAGAGATCATGAAGTTACTTATGAACATAACTTGAACATTCAAACACAGTTGACTATGCCTATGTTATTACAGTATCATTAATCCCTAGTTAATCCATAGTGTGTCCTGCTGTTACTTTGTTTTTACTGCACTCTGAGTATTAGTGTTTTTTTTTCTTGCTTGCTACAGTGTGTTTCTTAATCAATGTGTGCCTTTTCAGTGTGAATAACCCTAACTGAAACCTAAACCTTGTAACTAGCCACAATCTCTGATGACATTAGTGTAGTAATTTCTTGATAATGGCTTTCTTTACAAGAGCTTATATGGCTCTTTTAAGTGCCAAGCCTTAAAATATACAAGCGCCACAACAATAGTTGACCCTTTTACAATAAATTAATGATAAACCTGAGTGACTGCCCAAAGCTAACACAAACTGCTCAGTCATTGACCTTTAGACTTGCTGATTAATGGTTGACAGCAGGCAGTTTCACTTTATTTGACATTTATACTGTTGACATTCAGATTATCATCATTGGGAAATTTTGGGGTATTTTTTACATTTACCATTATTGTTATTAACGTAACTTTTTGTTTTACAGTATCAGTATGATCGCATAAAGTTTGGTTGTTTGTGTAAACAGTACTAACCTCTTTGTATAGGGCAAGAAGTAACTCAGGGACAATAAATTCTCTTGGACCAAAGAGTGCCACATGCACACCTAAACGGACTGAAAAAATGTTTTTATTTCAAAAGTGTATTAGAAAATGGACACAGTATGTATTCAGCTATTTTGGCCATAGTGTGGAGACGGTCTGGTCAAGGTCAATCGCCTTACAACATATTTCCACAGAATAACACAAACTCTGTCACAAACTCATTCATTATTCAAAGTAAACAGCAGATATGAAAAGTTAGCACTACCTGTGATTTTTCTCTTTGACCCTGGATCCTTTTGATTGGCAAAGTTAGTTGGTGGACCAGAGTCTAGGTTTGGGAGGACAGAAACTTCAGAAGATGTAGAGACAGAGTTGTTTCCCTCACGTGCGACATATCTCTCTTCTGTTGTCCATTCTGCAGACAAGCCTGTTGGATATCAGGGTAATATGTACATGTAGGTCGAGGTAAAGTGACTGCATAGATAATAAACAGAGACTAGCAGCAGCATAGAAAAGAGGGTCAATGCAAATAGTCCGGGCAGCCATTTGATTAACTGTTTATTTTATTTAACCTTTATTTAACTAGGCAAGTCAGTTAAGAACAAATTCTTATTTACAATGTTGTCCTACACCGGCCAAACTCAGACGACGCTGGGCCAATAAATGGTGTATATCAGTTTCAGATTTCAAGTCAAAATAGCTTTTTATGGTTTCAATGTTGCCAGAAACGATACTAATTACCAGTGAGTTTGCAAAAAGAATAAAACACAAAAATTAAATCATGAAACGATCTGTTATATTTTACCTCTTCGTTTGAACTTTTGTTTTACCTTTCATGATTCACTTCCTCTGACAAATAACAAGCGCACTTAGTATTTATACTAAGTAAATCTGTCCCAGTGAGCAGGTGACATGGTAACCTGTTGACATTGATGGTTCCAATGTGAGTTTTTGCCCATCAGTTGACCCTCTGCGTGTGCTCCTTCACCCAGGCCAGTCCTGTGAGCTAGCAGGGTCTATCAGTAGTATCAGGCTAGTACTGTGAGATAGCAGGGTCTATCAGTAGTATCAGGCTAGTCCTGTGAGCTAGCAGGGTCTATCAGTAGTATCAGGCTAGTCCTGTGAGCTAGCAGGGTCTATCAGTAGTATCAGGCCAGTCCTGTGAGATAGCGGGGTCTATCAGTAGTATCAGGCTAGTCCTGTGAGATAGCAGGGTCTATCAGTAGTATCAGGCTAGTCCTGTGAGATAGCAGGGTCTATCAGTAGTATCAGGCCAGTCCTATGAGCTAGCAGGGTCTATCAGTAGTATCAGGCTAGTCCTATGAGCTAGCAGGGTCTATCAGTAGTATCAGGCCAGTCCTGTGAGCTAGCAGGGTCTATCAGTAGTATCAGGCTAGTCCTGTGAGCTAGCAGGGTCTATCAGTAGTATCAGGCTAGTCCTGTGGGCTAGCAGGGTCTATCAGTAGTATCAGGCCAGTCCTATGAGCTAGCAGGGTCTATCAGTAGTATCAGGCTAGTCCTATGAGCTAGCAGGGTCTATCAGTAGTATCAGGCCAGTCCTGTGAGCTAGCAGGGTCTATCAGTAGTATCAGGCTAGTCCTGTGAGCTAGCAGGGTCTATCAGTAGTATCAGGCTAGTCCTGTGAGCTAGCAGGGTCTATCAGTAGTATCAGGCTAGTCCTGTGGGCTAGCAGGGTCTATCAGTAGTATCTGGAACATTTGTTTGGAGTAGTTTGACCGGATATAATTTGTAAAGCAGACAATGTCTCTTACCCTGTTGCCATTGTTCAATGTGACATTGAGATGGTGGCTATTCATGTTCTTTTCTTTTATGAACATTGGCTGAAAAGAAAGTATTATGACCGGTAATGTTGATCCTTTGTTCAGAAATTGGTGAACTGGAGTGGTTTCTGAGATGGTGAAGTGAATTTGTTCTATACCAAATCTTATCAAATCATCATTATACTGAATAAGTTATATGTCCAGTACAACACACTCTCTTTAAAAAAACAACAACGATTTGCTCTTATGAAAGGACTGATAGAATGGTATTATTCACAGCTCAATGACATTAGACCAGTGCGAATCCAATTTTGAATACTTAACAGTGGTCTGTCATGCATAGTGAGGTAATTTTATCAAAAATGTAATAATGGCAACCAATGGCAGTTTGTCTGTTTACAACTGTTATTAATCACAATATTAGTCTCAATTGTACCTTGAATACACATCAACATAATTCTCTGAATTCCTTACCTACTGCCGCCACAGAATAGGTCCTGAAGAGTAGAAGGGAAAGTAGTTGACCAACAACAAAAACGGTCTGGAGTCTATTGTTAAAGGCCCAATCGGCCTGCTCTCTGCTCATGTTGGTGAGCAGAACTGTAATTGTAGCAATTGAGAGACTACAGTCACAATGTGATGTGGCATTGTGAGTATAGAGTTCAAATACATTACCTGATGGCCCAGAGCTTTTTTGCAAAGGGTGTAATTTCAGCTACCTTTTGTCTGCAACCCAAAAGAGGAGCAAGTCCTTAAAGGGCTGGAATCCTTTTTGAAATAGTGGTGGGATTAATACGAAGATGATTAGTTTGACAAATTAGTTTTAGACCAAACAAATAAACAAACTAAGCCATATCAATGCAGTTAAACAGGTTAATGTACTATTTGCATCGACACCCTTTTTTATGCTGCTGCTAGTCACTGTTTATTATCTATGCAGTCACTTTACCTTGACCTACATGTACATATTACCCTGATATCCAACAGGCTTGTCTGCAGAATGTACAACAGAAGAGAGATATGTCGCACGTGAGGGAAACAACTGTCTCTACACCTTCTGAAGTTTCTGTCCTCCCAAACCTAGACTCTGGTCCACCAACTAACTTTGCCAATCAAAAGGATCCAGGGTCAAAGAGAAACATCACCAGTAGTGTTAACTTTTCATATCTGCTGTTTACTTTGAATAATGAATGAGTTTGTGACATTAGAGTTTACCAATAAAATGGGCGGCTGGTGAAGTAGACATACTTGGTATTTACATCTCAAAAAATATAAATGAACTTATCACAATTCATTTCAATAGAAAGTTAGCAAAAATAGATACGATTCTGAAACCATGGAGAGGTAAATGCTTGTCTATTTATGGAAAAATCACATTGATTAACTCTTTGGTCCTATCACAGTTTACTTACTTATTAATGGCACTGCCTACTCCAGATGACTCGTTTTTTAAATCATACGAGCAAAAAATATTTCATTTTCTTTGGAATTCTAAGCCAGACAAAATTAAACGTGCCAGTTTATATAATGAACATGAGTTTGGGGGGCTAAAATGATTAAATATTAAAGCTTTAAACCTCTCATTAAAAGCTTCACTCATACATAAGTTAAACTGAAACTCCAAATGGTTCTCCAGTAGATTATTAAGGCTCATCCTTTGTTCAAAAATGGCCTTTTTGCCTTTATACATTTTACAACTTCTCATTTCCAATTTTGTTTAAAGTATCGCTCTTTCTTAAACAGGCCGTACAAAGCTGGTTACAATTTCAGTTTTATCCTCCAGAAAACATAGAACAAATATTACAACTGTCATGGTTAAACTGAAATATACTGATTATGGAAAAGAATGTACATTTTTTAAATTATATTTATTAATGATATTATTAATAGAAACGGAGGAGTTATTTTTTAAATATTTTTTTTATTTTACCTTTATTTATACAGGTTTTTATCATTGAGATAATATCTCTTTTCCAAGAGAGACCTGATCCAATAGCAGCAGGGGGAACAACGTTTCAGACAAAATAACTTACATACACTAACACAACATTAAACAAAACTATAAACACAAATACATATTACATTAAAAACACAAACCTCTTGACTTTTTATGTCACATATGCAAAAATATATCGAAAATATATGGGAATATCTGCTCAATCCAAACTTACAACCAACTGATTGCAGCATTACCACAAACATGGAGGAGGCAAGTGGAAAAGGGCATAAATAGAAAAATATACCAGTTTCATCTGAGGACAAACATGTTGACAGCTACGCCATACAGGTTGAAAAATAAATGGGAGGAGAGTTTCGATGTACCAATTCCATGGCACATGGTTTATGAACTGGTACAAAAAACTACACTTGATTCAACACTTAGAGTTTTTCAATTTAAATGATTATAAAACATTCTTGCCACCAACAGAATGCTATATATATGGGGCATACAACAATCTCAGCTCTGTAGATTTTGCTGCGAAGAGACAGAATCAATAGATAATTTATTCTGGTATTGTCCCTAGGTAGGTTGTTTCGGGTCACAGGTTCAGAAATGGTTAAAAAAACACAACATGCACTTAAAATTGACCCTACAAATAGCAGTGTTGGGAGATCTGGAAAGCCATAGTCAGTCAATAAATAATATAATAATACTCGTAGGAAAGGTTTTCATCTTTAGCTCACAATCTGTGGATACTACAAGATTAGAAAGGTTAAAAAATGATGTAAAACACCACAGCACAATTGAAAATATATGGCATATGGAAACCGAACGAGGCTGGTCGATGGCGATAGGTGGGATGGGCTGAGAGTGGCTGAGGGGCGGGATTAAAGAGCTTATGTATAGAAAAGTATTATTGTTATGTGACTGCTTTATATAAAAGTACCATGTATGTAAAATGTATATGCAACATTTGTATGCAAAATGTTTGTATATGTAGCAATAAAGCTGTAAAAAAAAAACATAAAAAAAAAAATACATATCACATCCGGGACATTTCCTTAATCCCACCTGGCCTATCAGAGGTCAAGGTGGAGCTATCAGCATATTGCTTACACCTATCCAATACTTCCAAATCCACACAAGTTCCCAGGGGCTAGCGGTTGGTTTTCAGGAACTAGTGCCAATGGACCAGGTCACTGGGTTCTGAGCCCAGGTCCAGATCAAGATCAAGGGACCGCAGTTGAAAATTAGCCGGCTGGCTAAAACCGGCGCTTTTACTGAAACGTTGATTAATGTGAAACTGTCCTTGTAAAAATGAAAATAAACTAAAGACTGCATTTATGGGTGTTTGAGTAGTCTTAAGGCCAACACCACAATAACAATAAACTATGTCTGCTGTAAAGTATAGTGGGCCTGCTTGTACTATGGTTAGTAGGGATCAGGCATTCCTGACCGGTCATGGCATGTAGAGCATTGGTCAGCAAACCCTGTTCGTGGAAAGCTACAGGGTGTGCAGGCTTTTGTCACAGCTAACACTATGCTGGAGGAACTCTTCACTGATGTGTTTCAGAAGAAAGTTATTTTTTTCTGGCCATTTTGAGCCTGTAATTGAACCCACAAATCCAAATACTCAACTAGTCTGAAGAAGGCCCGTTTTATTGCTTCTTTAATCAGAACAACAGTTTTCAGTTGTGCTAACATAATTGCAAAAGTGTTTTATAATGATCAATTAGCCTTTTAAAATGATAAACATGGATTAGCTAACAACATGCCATTGGAACACAGGAGTGATGGTTGCTGATAATGAGCCTCTGTACGCCTATGTAGATATTCCATTAAAAAAATCAGCCGTTTTCAGCTACAACAGTGATTTACAACATTAACAATGTCTACAGTGTATTTCTGATCAATTTGATGTTATGTTAATAGACAAAACATTTGCTTTTCTTGCAGAAAAAAATAAAACAATTTAAGTGACTCCAAACTTTTGAATGGTAGTGGATATGCTGAGAGCTGTTGCAGGTAGGCATGCTATATAATACATATACCACATAGCTACAGGTACGAGGATACTTATTATAGACAGGGTTGGATGCTGACCACAGGTCATACGTTAGCTTGGCTTTAAGGGAAGGGAAATATCTGCACTTGTAATCAGGTAAGACTGATTCCTCTGTGTGTGTGATAGCAGTAATAACTATTAAAACCTGAAATTGTATATATGTTGCAGGATGTATCTGATCAATTACATTTGTATCTAATAATATTTCCCTCTCTATGAAGCAATTGTCACGCCCTGGCTATAGAGGTTTTTATTCTCTATTTTGGTTAGGCCAGGGTGTGACTAGGGTGGGCATTCTAGTTTCTTTATTTCTATGTTTTCTATTTCTTTGTGTTTGGCCGGGTGTGGTTCTCAATCAGAGGCAGCTGTCTATCGTTGTCTCTGATTGGGAATCATACTTAGGCAGCCTTTTTCCCCACCTGTGTTTGTGGGTAGTTGTTTTCTGTATAGTTTAGTTACCTTACAGAGCTGTTCGTTTTTCTCTTTGTTATTTTTGTTCAAGTGTTCTGATTAAATATCATGAACATGTACCACGCTGCGCTTTGGACCAGTCATTTCCAGGAAGAGGATTGTGACAGCAATTCAGGAGCCAAGTAGAGAGGAGGCTCGTAAAGAAGAGGGTCAGAAGAGTAAAGATCTACAGTATGTTAAAGCTAAGTATGTTAAGTACAATTTCACCAATCTGAAATGGTGGCAGCATCTCACACTATGCAATAGGATCTGTGCTTCAAATTCAAAGCACACTGCACAACATGACCTGATTGTAGCCTTCGCACTGGGCGATTTCACAAGCCGATTGTTTACACTCGAGCCCCTGCCTTCCTTCTCTACCTAAATTCGGTGTTTACAATAGCTAAAAAAACATTGGTAGAAGTTGAAGGCCATTATTGTAACGTTTTGTTGACCCTCTCATACTGTGAGCAAGGGAGCCTTGACCTCCTCATATGGCGTCCTGATGACAAGCAATCTAGAAAATAAATCGGTATGCTGTGGCTCGTGGCAAATTCATGGCTAAAATTACAGTGACATATCTGTTAGACAGGACTAGTTCTTTGTCCTAATTTTTTCAAATTAATTGAATTCATTCACATGGCAGAATACAATTGAACTCTGATAAAAATAAACATACATGCAACATACATTTAGGAAACTATTGTTGTGGATGTTTGGAGTTGGCGTTCATGTAAGGCAGGGGTAGAAAACCCTGGCCCTGTTTCTGATTTAACCGACCTGGAAGACCAGGTGTGTTGAATTAAGGCAATCACTGAACTGATCAATTATCTCAGTTGATCAGGTGTGGTTTGTAGTTGGAACTAAATTCTGCAGTAGCTGCAGCACTCCAGGAACAGGGTTGCCTACCCCTGATGTAGGGGATGGATGATCTTAGAGATCATTCAGTTCTTGCTTTGATAGGTGTCATTTTCATCCAGAGGTTGTGGTGATTGGTTGTGGTAAGAGGTTCCTGTTGTCAGACTGGAGGAGATGATGGCCAGAGGCTGAGGGTTGAGTGTTCTGACGTGTAGCTGCTGTGTCATGGTCCAAGGATATTCCAACATGCTCGCTTCCGTATTCACTCTCAATTGTGCAGTCATGGTTGAGGTGAGATAGGAGTGCCATGCCAGGGCACCGTATTGTAGTACAGACCTAAAGTTGGTGGTGTAGATGGCCACTAGGACCGGTCTGTTGACACTTAAACACTCGAGACGACGCAGCACAGATATATATATATATAATGTAATATGTATATGCCATTTAGTTAACACTTTTATCCGAAGCATCTGTACATACATTTTCTGAATGGGTGGCTCCAGTGGGAATCGAACCCACGATCCTGGCGTTGAATGTGCCATGCAACTGAGCCACAGAGAACCACAAAGAGCTTCTGGAACCCCTTTTTCATCAAGGACTCCACCTGCTGGTCCACCTGGACATCTTTGCTCCAGGGTCCCAGCAGTTAAATATCAGATGTTTGTTTGCAGTGTGTCCATTTAGGTACAGAGGTTCCAAAGGGTGTGGCTTGTTGGTAAATAAAATATGCAGGACTTTGCACTTGTTTGGGTTGAACTACATGGAGTGCACATTGACATAGCAGTGTATCTGTTCTAAAACACGTTGAACACAATCTACCCTTAAAAATGCAATTAGCTTAAATCAGGTGTGTTTAGTAGGGATGGGGGACAAGTGACACCAATCAAGCCCCTGAAGACTGGAATTGCCCAGGCATGGTCTAAAGCCTTGTTCACACTACAGGCCATAATGCTGAAATCATGTATTTTTTGTAAATCCGTTTTTGATTACTGAATGTCCAAACAGCAAGTTACAAGTGACCAAATCGGATGCGTGTGTTCAGACAGCAGTAATTTGCTGACATGGCTACACTAGTTGTCATAGTAACGAGGGGTGTGTGCGCAGTGGTGTAGGCTGATTGGTGGTGCTCGTGCTTCCTATTACTCGACTTGCCACAACTTCTAAGGTGACAACAATGTCTGCCATGGACGTTTCCCAGTTGCTCTGAATGTTCAAAATCATAGTGTAAGAACACTTTAAAGCTTTAAATGATCAAATATTCCAACTTCCAAAACAAGTCCTTTTTTTTTGGCTGGCCACAGTAGTCAACTATCTCAAATCAAATCAAGTTTATTTTATATAGCCCTTCGTACATCAGCTAATATCTCGAAGTGCTGTACAGAAACCCAGCCTAAAACCCCAAACAGCAAGCAATGCAGGTGTAGAAGCACGGCGGCTAGGAAAAACTCCCTAGAAAGGCCTAAACCTAGGAAGAAACCTAGAGAGGAACCAGGCTATGAGGGGTGGCCAGTCCTCTTCTGGCTGTGCCGGGTGGAGATTATAACAGAACATGGTCAAGATGTTGAAATGTTCATAAATGACCAGCATGGTCAAATAATAATCAGGAGTAAATGTCAGTTGGCTTTTCATAGCCGATCATTAAGAGTATCTCTACCGCTCCTGCGGTCTCTAGAGAGTTGAAAACAGCAGGTCTGGGACAGGTCAGGGTTCCATAGCCGCAGGCAGAACAGTTGAAACTGGAACAGCAGCAAGGCCAGGTGGACTGGGGACAGCAAGGAGTCATGATGCCCGGTAGTCCTGATGCATGGTCCTAGGGCTCAGGTCCTCCGAGAGAGAGAAGGAGAGAATTAGAGAGAGCATACTTAAATTCACACAGGACACCGGATAAGACAGGAGAAGTACTCCAGATATAACCAACTGACCCTAGCCCCCGGACACATAAACTACTGCAGCATAAATACTGGAGGCTGAGACAGGAGGGGTCAGGAGACACTGTGACCCCATCCGATGATACCCCCGGGCAGGGCCAAACAGGAAGGATATAACCCCACCCACTTTGCCAAAGCACAGCCCCCACACCACCAGAGGGATAACTTCAACCACCAACTTACCATCCTGAGACAAGGCCGAGTATAGCACACAAAGATCTCCACCACAGCACAAACCAAGGGGGGGCGCCAACCCAGACAGGAAGATCACGTCAGTAACTCAACCCACTCAAGTGACGCACCCCTCCTAGGGACGGCATGAAAGAGCACCAGTAAGCCAGTGACTCAGCCCCTGTAATAGGGTTAGAGGCAGAGAATCCCAGTGGAGAGAGGGGAACCGGCCAGGCAGAGACAGCAAGGGCGGTTCGTTGCTCCAGAGCCTTTCCGTTCACCTTCACACTCCTGGGCCAGACTACACTCAATCATATGACCTACTGAAGAGATAAGTCTTCAGTAAAGACTTAAAGGTTGAGACCGAGTCTGCGTCTCTCACATGGGTAGGCAGACTATTCCATAAAAATGGAGATCTATAGGAGAAAGCCCTGCCTCCAGCTGTTTGCTTAGAAATTCTAGGGACAATTAGGAGGCCTGCGTCTTGTGACCGTAGCGTACGTGTAGGTATGTACGGCAGGACCAACTCGGAAAGATAGGTAGGAGCAAGCCCATGTAACGCTTTATAGGTTAACAGTAAAACTTTGAAATCAGCCTTTGCCTTAACAGGAAGCCAGTGTAGGGAAGCTAGCACTGGAGTAATATGATCAAATTTCTTGGTTCTAGTCAGAATTCTAGCAGCCGTATTTAGCACTAACTGAAGTTTATTTAGTGCTTTAGCCGGAAAGTAGAGCATTGCAGTAGTCTAACCTAGAAGTAACAAAAGCATGGATGAATTTTTCTGCATCATTTTTGGACAGAAAATGTCTGATTTTTGCAATGTTACGTAGATGGAAAAAAGCTGTCCTTGAAACAGTCTTGATATGTTCGTCAAAAGAGAGATCAGGGTCCAGAGTAACGCCGAGGTCCTTCAGTTTTATTTGAGACGACTTTACAACCATCAAGATTAATTGTCAGATTTAACAGAATATCTCTTTGTTTCTTGGGACCTAGAACAAGCATCTCTGTTTTGTCCGAGTTTAAAAGTAGAAAGTTTGTAGCCATCCACTTCCTTATGTCTGAAACACAGGCTTCTAGCGAGGGCAATTTTGGGGCTTCACCATGTTTCATTGAAATGTACAGCTGTGTGTCATCCGCATAGCAGTGAAAGTTAACATTATGTTTTCAAATAACATCCCCAAGAGGTAAAATATAGTGAAAACAATAGTGGTCCTAAAACGGAACCTTGAGGAACACCGAAATGTACAGTTGATTTGTCAGAGGACAAACCATTCAGAGACAAACTGATATCTTTCCGACAGATAAGATCTAAACCAGGCCAGAACTTGTCCGTGTAGACCAATTTGGGTTTCCAGTCTCTCCAAAAGAATGTGGTGATCGATGGTGTCAAAGGCAGCACTAAGGTCTAGTAGCACGAGGACAGATGCAGAGCCTCGGTCTGACGCCATTAAAAGGTCATTTACCACCTTCACAAGTGCAGTCTCAGTGCTATGATGGGGTCTAAAACCAGACTGAAGCATTTCGTATACATTGTTTGTCTTCAGGAAGGCAGTGAGTTGCTGCGCAACAGCTTTTTCTAAAATTTGAGAGGAATGGAAGATTCGATATAGGCCGATAGTTTTTTAAATATTTTCTGGGTCAAGGTTTGGCTTTTTCAAGAGAGGCTTTATTACTGCCACTTTTAGTGAGTTTGGTGCACATCCGGTGGATAGAGAGCCGTTTATTATGTTCAACATAGGAGGGCCAAGCACATGAAGCAGCTCTTTCAGTAGTTGTTGGAATAGGATCCAGTATGCAGCTTGAAGGATTAGAGGCCATGATTATTTTCATCATTGTGTCAAGAGATATAGTACTAAAACACTTAAGTGTCTCTCTTGATCCTAGGTCCTGGCAGAGTTGTGCAGACTCAGGACAGCTAAGCTTTGGAGGAATACGCAGATTTAAAGAGGAGTCCGTAATTTGCTTTCTAATGATCATGATCTTTTCCTCAAAGAAGTTCATGAATTTATTACTGCTGAAGTGAAAGCCATCCTCACTTGGGGAATGCTGGTTTTTAGTTAGCTTTGCAACAGTATCAAAAATAAATTTTGGATTGTTCTTATTTTCCTCAATTAAGTTGGAAAAGTAGGATGATCGAGCAGCAGTGAGGGCTCTTCGATACTGCACGGTACTGTCTTTCCAAGCTAGTCGGAAGACTTCCAGTTTGGTGTGGCGCCATTTCCGTTCCAATTTTCTGGAAGCTTGCTTCAGAGCTCGGGTATTTTCTGTATACCAGGGAGCTAGTTTCTTATGACAAATGTTTTTAGTTTTTAGGGGTGCAACTGCATCTAGGGTATTGCGCAAGGTTAAATTGAGTTCCTCAGTTAGGTGGTTAACTGATTTTTGTCCTCTGACGTCCTTGGGTAGGCAGAAGGAGTCTGGAAGGGAATCAAGAAATCTTTGTGTTGTCTGAGAATTTATAGCACGACTTTTGATGCTCCTTGGTTGGGGTCTGAGCAGATTATTTGTTGCGATTGCAAACGTAATAAAATGGTGGTCCGATAGTCCAGGAAAAACATTAAGATCCACAACATTTATTCCATGGGACAAAACTAGGTCCAGAGTATGACTGTGGCAGTGAGTAGGTCCAGAGACATGTTGGACAAAACCCACTGAGTCGATGATGGCTCCAAAAGCCTTTTGGAGTGGGTCTGTGGACTTTTCCATATGAATATTAAAATCACCAAAAATTAGAATATTATCTGCTATGACTACAAGGTCCGATAGGAATTCAGGGAACTCAGTGAGGAACGCTGTATATGGCCCAGGAGGCCTGTAAACAGTAGCTATAAAAAGTGATTGAGTAGGCTGCATAGATTTCATGACTAGAAGCTCAAAAGACAAATGTCTTTTTTTTTTTTTTTTTTGTAAATTGAAATTTGCTATCGTGAATGTTAGCAACACCTCCGCCTTTGCGGGATGCACGGGGGATATGGTCACTAGTGTAACCAGGAGGTGAGGCCTCATTTAACACAGTAAATTCATCAGGCTTAAGCCATGTTTCAGTCAGGCCAAAACACATCAAGATTATGATCAGTGATTAGTTCATTGACTATAACTGCCTTTGAAGTGAGGGATCTAACATTAAGTAGCCCTATTGAGATGTGAGGTATCACGATCTCTTTCAATAATGGCAGGAATGGAGGAGGTCTTTATCCTAATGAGATTGCTAAGGCGAACACCGCCATGTTTAGTTTTGCCCAACCTAGGTCGAGGCACAGACACAGTCTCAATGGGGATGGCTGAGTTGACTACACTGACTGTGCTATTGGCAGACTCCACTAAGCTGGCAGGTTGGCTAACAGCCTGCTGCCTGGCCTGCACCCTATTTCATTGTGGAGCTAGAGGAGTTAGAGCCCTATCTATGTTAGTAGATAAGATGAGAGCACCCCTCCAGCTAGGATGGAGTCCGTCACTCCTCAGCAGGCCAGGCTTGGTCCTGTTTGTGGGTGAGTCCCAGAAAGAGGGCCAATTATCTACAAATTCTATCTTTTGGGAGGGGCAGAAAACAGTTTTCAACCAGCGATTGAGTTGTGAGACTCTGCTGTAGAGCTCATCACTCCCCCTAACTGGGAGGGGGCCAGAGACAATTACTCGATGCCGACACATCTTTCTAGCTGATTTACACGCTGAATTTACACGTTGCGCTTGGTGACCTCTGACTGTTTCATCCTAACATCGTTGGTGCCGACGTGGATAACAATATCTCTATACTCTCTACACTCGCCAGTTTTAGCTTTAGCCAGCACCATCTTCAGATTAGCCTTAACGTCGGTAGCCCTGCCCCCTGGTAAACAGTGTATGATCGCTGGGTGATTCGTTTTAAGTCTAATACTGCGGGTAATGGAGTCGCCAATGACTAGGGTTTTCAATTTGTCAGAGCTAATGGTGGGAAGCTTCGGCGTCTCAGACCCCGTAACGGGAGGAGTAGAGACAAGAGAAGACTCGGCCTCAGACTCCGACTCGCTACTTAATGGGGAAAACCGGTTGAAAATTTCTGTCGGCTGAAATAGCGACACCAGTTGAGCATTCCTACAGCATTTCCCTCCAGAAGCCATGAGAAAGTTGTCCGGCTGCGGGGACTGTGCGGGGGGGATTTATACTACTATCTGTACTTACTGGTGGCACAGACGCTGTTTCATCCTTTCCTACACTGAAATTACCCTTGCCTAACGATTGCGTCTGAAGCTGGGCTTGCAGCACAGCTATCCTCGCCGTAAGGCGATCGTTCTCCTGTATATTATAAGTACAGCGACTGCAATTAGAAGGCATCATGTTAATGTTACTACTTAGCTTCGGCTGTTGGAGGTCCTGACGAACCATGTCCAGATAAAGCATCCGGAGTGAAAAAGTTGAATGAGGGAAAAAAGTTGTGCGGGAAAAACTAAAAATATAAACGGTAATTAAAAAGTAAAAACCGTAAAGTTGTCAGCTAGCAAAGTAAGGTTGGCAACAAAACGCACAGCAACACGTCTGCAAGTTTGACGTGTATCTCAAATCGAATTTTATTTGTCACATGCGCCGAATAAACAGGTGTAGACATTACAGTGAAATGCTTACTTACAAGCCCTTAACCAACAATGCTGTTTAAAGAAAATACCTAGGTAGCTGTTTAGTTTTCTATAACATTCACTAATTAATTAACAAATAACAAGCCAGTTAGCTACAACATGTTCTTCAAACTGGCAACAAGATATGCCAAATAACTCTAAAACCACTTGAGGGCAAATCAATCAGATTTGAACATTCAGACACAGGTCACAGGGCCAGGAATCCGATTTGTATAATTTAAAACCACCTGAGAAGGTGGTTTGAAATGTGGCCCAAAAATATCAGATTCTATGTGCTTTTTGCATGTTCAGACTGCAGGAAAAAGAACAGATTTGAATTGCGTAAGTGTAACAGTTTAACTTTAGTCCATCCCCTCGCCCCGAACCGGGCGTGAACCAGGGACCTTCTGCACACATCAACAACAGTCACCCACGAAGCATCGTTACCCATCGCTCCACAAAAGCCGCGGCCCTTGCAGAGCAAGGGGAACAACTACTTCAAGGTCTCAGAGCAAGTGACGTCACCGATTGAAAGGCTATTAGCGCGCACCACCGCTAACTAGCTAGCCATTTCACATCCGTTACAAAAGCAAAAAAAAATAGATTTTAGTCACTTCAAATTGCCAATGTGAAAACGGCTTAAGCAGCGTCTCCACAGCTGTTGCAACTTGCCACGATGAGAGGGTGCCTTAATACCTCATCCTCTGCTTCCTGTTGGAGATGAAGCTACAGTCCCAGGGGATAATACTCTGACTCATAGCTGAATCATGCACTTTGTTACCACTCTATGGTCAACTTTGTTGAAGGCGTTGGCAATCTGTTATTATAGTGCAGATGGTCTTGCCTGCATCAGTGGACTTCATGTCTAGCAGGCTGATCAAGGCATCTGTCGTCGACCTTCCCTTTCTGCATCCAAACTGCCTTGGTGTCAAGCTTGTATCCGATGTCTTCCAGCATCCAATCGGTGGCATGGGTTCATTCGCACTGTTGATAAACTGGGGTAAAGAGACAAACTGATTGAGGCTTAAGTCATGTTGACGTATGATCCGGTCTGTAGTAGCTGATTGTATAAATGCTTTCAGGGGCGCAACTTAGGTTTTAGAAGTGTGTGGGGGGGGGGCATAACTTATTTAAAAATAACTATTTATTTAATCCAGTTTGATAAACACTTCAAACAGCCTACCCGACATGTCCCCAGTGATAGTTGCACCCTGAATGCTTTTGAAAAAACAGTTTGACTGGGATGTGAGGACAACAAAGGATGATGACTTACTATAGACTGACTTGAGGAGTTTAGAGTGGTAGCTTGGGGCTTTACAATTGAAAGTGTCATACATTAGTGTGCATACAGTTTATTTGGTGTATGTTGTCCGACAGTGCAGACTCAATTCCTTTTAGAGTGAACGGTGGTTAGGTACAATAAGGTGCTACAGGACCAAATCTAATGGCAAGGTATTACAGTACAGTCAGGCATAGATAGCACAAAGTCACGCTAAGACAATAACACAGATTGAGGAGTACATTCAAAAAGAGCAGACAAACACCCATGTGTTATAACACTCCACACCTCTCCACCCTGATAGCTGATGTGTAGTGAACGTTCTGGCACAATATGGTTGCTATGCATCACTAAGTGGTGGATAAGGTGAAGTGCTTTGAGAGGTCTTTCTGATTGAAAGTTATTTCACGTCTGCAGAAATAGTTTTTCTGACCTAGCAGTAATGTTTTTCTGTTACTTATCTGATTGTAGTCCCAGTTCTTCCTCAGATGGTCCAGCAAAGGAAGATGGTCCAGCAAAGGAAGTTGGTCCATGCAGTTTCCCAGATACAGTTATGCAATGTCCCTTTCATATTTATTTTCAGGATGCAATGCCATCAACTACACCAGGGTTTACCAAACTTTTCCACCACGGCCACCTATTTCTAAGCTTTGATTTAACTTTATTAAACGAACACCATTCACCAGAGTAGGCTAGCCTATGAGTGGAGTGGAGGGTCCCGCACATGTGCAGAAGCTTCGGGACCTTTAGCTGTCGGAGGAAAGATCCGGAAAAGTTGGATGCGCAGCCACTCGTTAATTTTTTTTTATTTTTTTTACATTGCATGCTTTTATTTCACATGTTTTCGATAATCTCACCAGAGAAAAACATAATTAACCAACACTAATACTATGATATAATCAACTCACTTTAAGCTGTCACTGTAAAAATCAATATTTATTTGTTCTTTACCTCTAGATGTAACGATTTTCGTCGTCAGATGAAGAGTAGTCGGACCAAAGCTCAGCGTGGTCATGTTCATTTATTAAAAACAGAACACTAAACAAAATAACAAAGAGAATGAAACGAAACAGTCCTGTCTGGTACAGACACAAAGACAGAAAACTACCCACAAAACACAGGTGGGAAAAGGCTACCTAAGTATGGTTCTCAATCAGAGACAACGATAGACAGCTGCCTCTGAGAACCACACCCGGCCAAACACACAGAAATAGAAAACATAGAACACAAAACATAGAATGCCCACTCCAACTCACGCCCTGACCAAACCAAAATAGAGACATAAAAAGGATCTCTAAGGTCAGGGCGTGACACTAGAACACAACTTGAAACTGCAGGAGGAGGAACCAAGTGGTGGACCTAGTTTCAATTACAGAAAAGTCATTTCTACATTTAGATTTTTACATTTACCATATTGTGTTGAATATGGTTTGAAAATATGCAACGTTACTTTTTCTACTATTTATTGCATATTTGTTTGCCGTCTGTGTATTATCAGGGCAGACAAAAAAGATAGAAACATAATGTGGTACAGCGGTGGTCACTTACCAACAGAATACTTAATGCTGCGTTGGAGAAGAGGGCAAAAGCTGTGTCGAATACCATCTACTACTCTGCTCTGGAATGCAAATTCATGTGCGGCTTCATGAGGAAATATGCAGGTGAGAGTAATGGAAATATTTGTACCATTGTTGAGAAAGCTTGGCCTTGCCACGTTGCTCTGTAATGTTTATTTTAATGATCAGACTTTCCTCTTTTGTCTCCTGTCTTTGTACTGAAACGTTTTGGGGATTTCAAGGGTTTTTTATACAGTAATTGTGAATAACATTTATCAAATACATGTGTGAACAATGAAGGTGTACAGTTGCTTATGTTTTTCACTTTGGATGCACCGGAGTTAAAAGTATTATCAATGTAATGGATATGAAATGGAAAAGTAGAAAAAGAACAACAACAAGCTGACACGTTCTTTGGAATGAATATTGGACCAAGGCGCAGCGTATGGGAGAGTGCGAATAGCAGGCACAGGACGTACCGGGCTGTGGAGACGTACTGGAGACCTGGTGCGTATAGCCGGCATCAATGGTACCGGTTCTTTAACACACTTCGCACGGCAAGTACGAGGAGCTGGCACAGGACGTACTGGGCTGTGAAGGCGCACTGGAGACCTGGTGCATATAGCCGGCATCAATTGTGCCGGAACTTTAACACACTTCTCAGGACAAGTACGGGGAGCTGGCACAGGTGGCATCGGACGGCTAACACGCTCCTCAGGGCGAATGCCGTGCATGCTACGCCAAACCAACAGCTCTCTCGCTTCACTCTCCTCCAATTCTTCCAACAACTCCTCGACGGTCTCTGACTCACTCTTCAGCTCTGCCGACCATCCCGTGTACCCCCCCAAAAAAAACAAATTGAGCTGTCTTTTGGGCTTACTCTGTGGCCGCGAACCCCGGCGTCGTCGCTGTCCTTCCTTCACCGTTTGCGTCTGCTGTGACTCCTGCCAAGGAAGGATCTCCTGTCCTTCCATTATTTCCTCCCAGGTCCAACTTATTTTCCCCATTGTAGCACGCTGCTTGGTCCTGGTGTGATGGGATATTCTGACACGTTCGTTGGAATGAATATTGGACCAAGGTGCAGCGTATGTTGAGTTCCACATATTTTTTATGAATAAAGTGAAACTGAACAAAGACAAATAAACAATAAACTAACAACGAACCGTGACTACAGAGATGCTACGTGCATTAACTCAAAACAATATCCCATAAACACAGGTGAGGAAAAACAGCTACTTAAATATGATCCCCAATTAGAGACAACGATTACCAGCTGCCTCTAATTGGGAATCATACACAAACACCAACATAGAAAAACAAACCTAGAACCCCACATAGAAATAATAAGCTAGACTAACCCCCCAGTCACGCCCTGACCTACTCTACCATAGAAAATAAGGACTCTTTATGGTCAGGACGTGATACAAGCATGTTAACAAAAGTCATTTGTTTGCATTGCCACAGGGTTTTGTTGTTGGGGTGGTGCAGAATATTCCATTAATAGGCCTATACTCTTTCACTGAACCAAATATAATATACCTGGTGTTCTTCTTAACTGAACCAAAATGTGTTCCATATATAACCCTGTATGGTGCCATTTATAAATTATTGCTACTAATAAAAATACAATTTCTAGCTAAGAATATAATATAAACATTTTTAATAATGGACAAAACAAAGAATACCAGCATAGTTTAGAAAGTCAAGTAATTAACTAAGTGGAGTTTTGTTCCAATATGCGGTTAGGGGTCATTTTAAGGTCTGAATAATCAAATATTCAATAATCCTGTGTCAATCCTTTTGATGATGAAGTATGAGTGATTTCTGAAGGTAGGCAAAGTTATTTTTCAACTAACCTGTTTCATCTGCAGCAGATGGTGAGACACTGGGCACGTTCCTCTGCCCAGGCGTTGCTAACTTCTGCCAGATCTTACAACGTCAGGATATGTATTTTACGTACCAGCTAACCACATCATGTTATATCAATCTGTCAGTCTATGATGAATGGTTATTGGTGTATGCAACATATGATCAAAACAACTGGGAACTTGTAAATCTCCGACTTCAGTGCGTTGAAGAAAACTGGGAACTCTGGAAAAAAAAATGAGCTTCGACTGTTCAAAACGATTTTCCCAGTCATCCAACTCGGAATTCTAAGAGAATTCTAAGAAAACTATGTAACTGGGCAAAGGTTATTTGATGTGACAGATTCAGAAATGTCCTTGTTTCCTGAGAAGATTAGCTTAACACGCTGGGCATGGGATCCAACATAGAGGGATCCAACATGGATCCAACATGGGATCCTTCCCAGAGGGTACCTTTTTGACAGAGGGTACCTCTGGGAAGCCCTTTGGCACAGGGTAAGAAATCTAATGGAAAATGTGTATTATTGATCATCAGTATTTGGCCAAATCATATAATAAGTTCATTGGGCCTACAACTAACTCATTTACGGCCCTGCAACTTTGACATCACTGCCTAAATACTGTCCATATTAAGTTAATGAGAATAATCATTGTTAGGGACAATTTAAGGATATTTAGTTTTATGGTTGTGGTGTAGCTCCATTTTCTCCTTTGAACTTCTTTAACAGTACAGCCATATACAAATACATGGTTGGACAGTAGGCCAGACAATAGGCCGCAGAGACTTTGAATATGTGTGACTGGGGTACTCTTTCTAGTTTTTGAAACTGCATGTATTATAGTGTGTTGTATTTGTATACTGATTTCATGAAATCAATTTCCATGTATATTTCATTTTTGGAGAATCGCTTATTAAATGGGTTAAGGTTATGTATAGTAACCCTAGGTGTAAAATAGTAAGTAATGGCTACTTCTCTGAAAGTTTTAAACTGTCAAGAGGAGTAAAACAAGGTTGTCCACTATTGGCATATCTATTTATTATTGCCATCTAAATGTTAGCTGTTAAAATCAGATCCAAAAATAATATTAAAGGGTTAGAAATCCAGGGCTTAAAAACAAAGGTGTCATTGTAAGCTGAGGATTCATGTTTTCTTTTAAATCCACAATTTGGATTCCTCCACAACATCATAGAGGATGTCGTGGCAATTTCCTGTATTACCAAATGAGGAGAGTTACAAACCACACACCAGTCAGAGTTATACTTAAACTTCATCTTTAATAATATGAGCTTTACCATAGCCCTTTGACTTTCAACAATTCACTATCTATAATGAATTGTTGAGAGTCCCAACATAATGGCAACTGATCTTTTATAGCAAAGATACACCCCTCTCAACTTACATGACGAACCACAGATCTTAGGAACTCTTCACAAAGGGCCTTTAACTTGAGAAAGGAGTATCCCTTAGCCAGATTGCATTCGCTATAAATTATCGCTCAGTTTGGTCTCTAAAACAAGGTTCTAATCTCGTTCCTGGTACTTCATAGTACCAAAACATTACCTCATCCAAGGCATAACTCAATTGTCAACTCTATATACTTCCATCTCAAGTAAACCCCCTCTTCTCCCCACTCCTGGACAAGCTCACTGAGGGGAGTGACTTGCGCACAGACATTGTGGAGCCAAGAGATAATTGGTTCCCCCTTAATCACGCCATCCCTTCACATGGTTTAACAGATACATTCACATATGAAGACAATGTTCCATTCTGACCTCTCCCCTCTCTGGGCCCCAAGTGACTGAGCCCTAGCTGAGAAGGGAAAAGTGCAACTGCCAACAGTATAGTCCAAAGGGAGACATTCTAATGACAAGTATCTCACATAAGCATATTATGTAAATAAAACATCTTATTTATCTATGTTACCCAACTAATTCTGATTCATCCCCCACAAGGATCTAGATACTTTTTCAAATCTTTGGATTAAAACCAAATTATGATAAGTGTACTATATTACCTGTACAGTATTGGATCACAAAAAATGTAACTTTTACATTGCCGTGTAGTTTACCAATAAAACGGTCTGACGGAGTTGTGGATTTACTCGGTATACATATCACGAAATAAATAAATTATCTCACACCAATACATTTGAATAGAAAGTTAGCAAAAATAGATAAGATCTTGCTACCCTGGAATGGAAAATACCTGTCTATTTGTGGGAAAATCACCCTGATTAACTCTTTAGTCATATCCCAGATTGCCTATTTGTTTATGGCCTTGCCTACACCTAGCAACCTGTTTTTTTTTTTTTAAATATATGATCAAAGAATATTCCATTTTATTTGGAATGGCAATGAATATGAAATCGAAGGGCAGAAATGATTAAATATTAAAGCATTAGACCTCTCATTAAAGGTGTCAGTCATACAAAAGTTATACTTAAATCCAAACGTGTTCTCTAGCAAATTAGTAAGAATGTCTCACCCCATGTTCAAGAATGGCCTCACTTTTGGTTATTTGAAAATTATCTCCAAAATATAGTTATTTTTTTAAACAAGCCATAGAAAGTTGGTTGCAATTTCAGTTTAAGACAGAACAAATAATACAACAAATATGGAGGTTAAAATCAAATATACCAATTGATAAATAAGAAAATGTATAAACGTTGTAAATTATATCATAAATAGGACTGGTGGCGTTATGTCACACATGCAGCTAACAAAAATATATGGAAATGTCTGCTCTACACAGAATTACAACCAACTGCAGCATTACCGCAAAAATGGAAGAGGCACGAGGAAGGGGAAAAAGTAAGGAGCTTGTCTGTCGGCACTGCATTAAGACCAACATTTGGTTAAAGAAAATTGTGATCAATAACTATACCAGTTTCATTTAAGGACCAAAAAATTGACAGCTGTGCCATACAGATTGCAAAATAGCTGGGAAGAGATTTTCGATGTTGCATGGCACATGGTTTATGAATGGTTTATGAACTGAAAAGACGCTGGATTCAAAACTTATAATTGTTCAATTTAAATTATTATACAAAATTATTGCAACCAATAGAATCTTATATATATGAGGGATACAACCTTCCCAGCTCTGAACATTTTGCTGTGAAGAGTCAAAGTCATGAGATCATATATTTTGGTACTGTCCATATGTAGCTTGTTTATGGTCACAGGTCCAGGAATGGCTGAAGATATAGATATATATATATATATATATATATATATATATATATATATATATACAGCACCAGTCAAAAGTTTGGACACACCTACTCATTCAAGGGTTTTTCTTTATTTTTTTACTGTTGTCTACATGGTAGAATAATAGTGAAGACATCAAAACTATGAAATAACACATATGGAATCATGTAGTAACCAAAAGTGTTAAACATATCTAAATATATTATTTCCTTCTTAATGCATTTGAGCCAATCAGTTGTGTGGTGACACAGAAGATATACCACCCCTACCTATTTGTTAAAAGACCAAGTCCATATTATGGCAAGAAGAGCTCAAATTAGCAAAGAGAAACGACAGTCCATCATTATTTTAAGACATGAAGGTCAGTCAATTATGAAAATTTCAAGAACTTTGAAAGTTTCTTCAAGTGCAGTCGCAAAAACCATCAAGCGCTATGATGAAACTGGCTCTCATGAGGACCTCCAAAGGAAAGGAAGACCCAGAGTTACCTCTGCTGCAGAGGATAAGTTCATTAGAGTTAACTGCACATCAGATTGCAGCCCAAATAAATGCTTCCCAGAGTTCAAGTAACAGACACATCTCAACATCAACTGTTCAGAGGAGACTGTGTGAATCAGGCCTTCATGGTCGAATTGCTGCAAAGAAACCACTACTAAAGGACACCAATAAGAAGAAGAGACTTGCTTGGCCCAAAAAACACGAGCAATGGACATTAGACCGGTAGAAATCTGTCCTTTTGTCTGATGAGTCCAAATTTGAGATTTTTGGTTCCAACCTCCATGTCTTTGTGAGACGCAGAGTAGGTGAACGGATGATCTCCGCATGTGTGGTTCCCACTGTGAAGCATGGAGGAGGTATGATGGTGCTTTGCTGATGACACTTGCTGATGACACAATTCAAGGCCCACTTAACCAGCATGGCTACCACAGCATTCTGCAACGATACACCATCCCATTTAGTTTGCGCTTAGTGGGATTATCGTTTTTGTTTTTCAACAGGACAATGACCCAAAACACACCTCCAGGCTGGGTAAGGGCTATTTGACCAAGAAGGAAAGTGATGGAATGCTGCATCAGATGACCTGGCCTCCACAATCACCCAACCTCAATCCAATTGAGATGGTTTGGGATGAGTTGGACCGCAGAGTGAAGGAAAAGCAGTCAACAAGTGCTCAGCATATGTGGGAACTCCTTCAAGACTGTTGGAAAAGCATTCCAGGTGAAGCTGTTTGAGAGAATGCTAAGAGTGTGCAAAGCTGTTATCAAGGCAAAAGGTGGCTACTTTGAAGAATTGTCACGTTCTGACCATAGTTCTTTTGTATTTTCTTTGTTGTAGTGTGGTCAGGGCGTGAGTTGGGTAGGTATGATCTATGTTTTCTGTTTCTGTGGGGTCTAGTACTCCCTGCTCCCCGCACTCGCCCAGAGGTGCGTGACCCCAGCCCGGTACCACCAGTTCCGGCACCACGCACCAGGCCTACTGTGCGCCTCAGCAGGCCAGAGTCTTCCGTCTGTCCAGCGCCGCCTGAGCCTAGTTCTTTTGTATTTTCTTTGTTGTAGTGTGATCAAGGCGTGAGTTGGGTGGGTATGATCTATGTTTTCTGTTTCTGTGGGGTTTCTCGTTTGGCCTGATATGGTTCTCAATCAGAGGCAGGTGTTAGTCATTGTCTCTGATTGGGAACCATATTTAGGTAGCCTGTGTTCTATTGTGTTTTGTGGGTGGTTGTCTTCAGTCTTTGTGTGTCTGTACCAGATAGAACTGTTTCGGTTTTCACGTTTGTTGTTTTTGTATTTGTAGTGTTCAGTTTTGGATTTATTAAAATAAGATTATCACTAACCACGCTGCGCTTTGGTCCTCTCCTTCTTCCACCGAAGAAAACCGTTACAAGAATCTTTATATTTTGATTTGTTTAACACTTGTTTGATTACTACATGATTCCATATGTGTTATTTCATAGTTTTGATGTCTTCACTATTATTCTACATTGTAGGAAATAGTAAAAAATTAAGAAAAACCCTTGAAGGAGAAGGCGTGTCCAAACTTTTGTCTGGTACTGTATGTGCACATGTATATGTATGTACACTACCGTTCAAAAGTTTGGTGTCACTTAGAAATGTCCTTGTTTTTGAAAGAAAAGCACATTTTTTGTCCAATAAAATAACATCAAATTGATTAGAAATAAAGTGTAGACATTGTTAATGTTGTAAATTACTATTGTCGCTGGAAACTACAGATTTTTTAATGGAATATCTACATAGGCGTACAGAGGCCCATTATCAGCAACCATCACTCCTGTGTTCCAATGGCACGTTGTCATTTAAAAGGCTAATTGATCATTAGAAAACCCTCTGCAATTATGTTAGCACAGCTGAAAACTGTTGCCCTGATTAAAGAAGCAAAAAAACTGGCCTTCTTTAGACTAGTTGAGTATCTGGAGCATCAGCATTTGTGAGTTCGATTACAGGCTCAAAATGGCCAGAAATAAAGAACTTTCTTCTGAAACTCATCAGTCTATTATTGTTCTGAGAAATGAAGGCTATTCCATGCGAGAAATTGCCAAGAAACTGAAGTTCTGGTACAACGCTGTGTACTAGTCTCTTCAAAGAAAAGGGCAAACTGCCTCTAACCAGAATAGAAAGAGGAGTGGGAGGCCCCGGTGCACAACTGAGCAAGAGGACAAGTACATTAGAGTGTCTAGTTTGAGAAACAGACGCCTCACAAGTCCTCAACTGGCAGCTTCATTAAATAGTACCCGCAAAACACCAGTCTCAACGTCAACAGGGAAGAGGCGACTCCGGGATGCTGGCCTTCTAGGCAGAGTTCCTCTGTCCAGTGTCTATGTTCTTTTGCCCATCTTAATCTTTTCTTTTTATTGGCCAGTCTGAGAGATGGCTTTTTCTTTGCAACTCTGCCTAAAAGCCATGCTTTTTCCCGAAACACAACCCAACCAAGCCACACTGCTTCTTAACACAGCGCGCCTCCAACCCGGAAGCCAGCCGCACCAATGTGTCGGAGGAAACACTGTGCACCTGGCTCCCTTGGTTAGCGTGCACTGCGCCCGGCCCGCCACAGGAATCGCTGGTGCGCGATGAGGCAAGGATATCCCTACCGGCCAAACCCTCCCTAACCCGGACGACGCTAGGCCAATTGTGCGTCGCCCCACAGACCTCCCCGTCGCGGCCGGCTGCGACAGAGCCTGGGCGCGAACCCAGAGTCTCTGGTGGCGCAGTGCCCTAAACCACTGCGCCACCCGGGAGGCGGATATAGATACTTTTGTACCTATTTCCTCCAGCATCTTCACAAGGTCCTATGCTGTTGTTCTGGGATTGATTTGCACTTTTCGCACCAAAGTACGTTCATCTCTAGGAGACAGAACGCGTCTCCTTCCTGAGCGGTATGACGGCTGCGTGGTCCCATGTTGTTTATACTGTACTATTGTTTGTACAGATGAACGTGGTACCTTCAGGCGTTTGAAAATTGTCCCAAGGATGAACCAGACTTGTGGAGGTCTACAATTGTTTTTCTGAGGTCTTGGCTGATTTCTTTTGATTTTCCCATGATGTCAAGCAAAGAGGCACTGAGTTTGAAGGTAGGCCTTAAAATACATCCACAGGTACACCTCCAATTGACTCAAATTAGGTAAATTAGCCTATCAGAAGCTTCTAAAGCCATGAAATCATTTTCTGGAATTTTCCAAGCTGTTTAAAGGCACAGTCAACTTAGTGTATGTAAACTTCTGACCCATTGGAATTGTAATACAGTGAATTATAAGTGAAATAATCTGTCTGTAAACAATTGATGGAAAAATTACTTGTGTCATGCACAAAGTAGATGTCCTAACCGACTTGCCAAAGCTATAGTTTGTCAACAAGAAATTTGTGGAGTTGTTGAAAAACAAGTTTTAATGACTCCAACCTAAGTGTATGTAACTTCCGACTTCAACTGTATATAGTCTTAATTCATTCCTACTTAGATGTGTGTGTATTGGGTATATGTTGTGTAATTTGTTAGATATTACTTGTTAGATATTACTGCACTGTAGGAGCTAGATGCACAAGCATTTCGCTACACCCGCAATAACATCTGCTAATCACGCGTATGTGACCAATAAAATTTGATTTGATATCTCTGGAGATCTGAAAATAGCTGTGCAGCGACACTCCCCGTCCAACCTAACAGAGCTTGAGAGGATCTGCAGAGAAGAATGGGAGAAACTCCCCAAATACAGGCGTGCCACGCTTGTAGCGTCATACCCAAGAAGACTCGAGGCTGTAATCGCTGCCAAAGGTACTTTAACAAAGTGCTGAGTACAGGGTCTGATTACTTCTGTAAATACTTCTGATTAATACTTCTGATTATTTAAAAAATAGAATACTGACAATGTCTGAACCTGTTTTTCCTTTGTCATTATGGGGTATTATGTGTAGATTCCTGAGGGGAAAAAAACGACTTAATCCCTTTTAGAAAAAGCCAAGGGGTCTTAATACTTTCCAAATGTATTGTAAACTATGACAGTAATTACTGTAAATGGCCATGACAATGTAACACAACACACAACACAACACATTAGTTAAACAAGAATGGCACTCTCAATCATGGTTGCTCAAAAAAGAGCTGTGCGTAAACCACACCCCGAAATATGCTAATGAGATCAGAAACGCCTTGAAACATGTTTTTATTGAGACATTACACAATGGGGTTACGTGACAGGTTTGTTATCAGCCATAATCTTTGTGTTGCCACCAGATGGCAATGTTTACCATGTACACAGGGCATCTCATTTGAGTGTTTATGTGCTGTACTTACTACTACTTGATTTAAATAAATAATAAAAATACAAAGAATATATCTTAAAAAAGTAATGAAATAAAAATAATAAAAGCTAGAAATATTTAGCTAAAAAATAACATTCTAAATAGTCTGCCATCATTTATAGAAAAAGTGGTTTAAATCTTCACAAAGCAGAGCCTATTATTTACTACATCCAAGTTCAGGGTCTATGGAGATATTTACCCATATCCATTTAAACTTGTTGATTACAATATCTACCAGTCCCTGTCATACAGTAAAGTACATTACCATATCCAATCCAATACTGTTAATTATTTATGAACTCCATGTTACCAATAACCCTTACTTTAAATATCATAGCTATTCCTTTAAAGTTAGAGTACGCATTTGCATGACATATATTTATATACCTACATTTCAAGTTGCCTTAAAATTGTAATTTATATTTTGAATTCGAAGTTAACAGTCAACAAGTAAGCAGTTTTCTAATAAATCAGTGAATATTATGAAACTGGATAGGTGACTGGATGGGAAGTGGGGGGTGTGGTGAGTTGAGGGCTAGTGGAGGGTTGTTGCTGGTCCCCACACTGGGCGTCGCTACATTTTGTGACACGTTTCACTGTTATCTTCAGAGGTCCAATGGCATTACTGCTTATTTTCTTCAAGAACTGAAATACAATAAATATATTATGATGTACAGTGGGGTCCAAATGATTGGATCCCTTGATAAAGATGAGCAAAAAATACAAAATAAACAATACAAATAATGAGCTGAGGTATGCAACAAACAAAAAAAGAGGACCATTTGTATTATTTTATACTATACAATCGCTCAGAGGAAGAGATTTTGTTTAACAAGTAATATAAAAAAATCAAAAAAATCTAGGGGTCAAAATGATTGGATCACCGATTTTCAATACACCAGCATTGCAAGAATAACGACAGAACCTTTTTTACAAGATTGGAGAACAAATTGGGAGGGGTCTTAGACTATTTCTCCATGTTTCGGTCAAAGGCATTAAGTACTTTACCCAGTAGGCTACATGGACATTTTAGCCAAAAACCTATAGCTGCCACTGAAAAATTAGATTTAGCTTGGGAAGTAATCTTATACAATGTGTGACTCTGTCGCTATCAATTGATATATTCACTTTATGTAAAAGTGAATATGTATAATTAAATAGAAGGCTCATCTAAATTATAATAATAAAACATATTTAGTACCGTAATAAATATTGGGGAAATCGGGTCTAGACATTATTATCTTATCCCTAAAAGTTGTCACAAGTCTTGTTACACTTTTTGTAGAATTAATTGCATGGAATGAGCTTCAAAACAACATCATTTTTCTAGGTCCCTCAAATTAAACATAATCGAGCTTTTGGTGGTGTGTTTAATATCTCAAACAATAATTTAAAAAATACATTTTTTAAAGGTTTGTTTATGTGCAAACCTCCATCCAGCAAGGCTATAAGATATGCCCCTAATGAATTATCAACATTGAATGAACTGACAGTTGTGGCTGCTTTGCGTGGTGTATTGTTGTTTCTACCTTCTTGCCCTTTGTGCTGTTTGTTCCCAATATTGCTTGTACCATGTTGTGTGCTGCTACCATGTTGTACTGCTGCCATGTTGTACTGCTGCCATGTTGTACTGCTGCCATGTTGTACTGCTGCCATGTTGTACTGCTGCCATGTTGTACTGCTGCCATGTTGTACTGCTGCCATGTTGTGTTGCTACCATGTTGTTGTTATGTTGTGTTACTACCATGCTGTGTAGTCATGTGTTGCTGCCTTGCTATGTTGTTGTCTTAGGTCTCTCTTTATGTAGTGTTGTGTTGTCTCTTTTGTAGTGATTTGTGATTTGTTCTATATTTAGATTTTATTTAAAAAAAAAAAAAAAAAATCCCAGGAGGCCTTTTGCCTTTTGGTAGGCCAACATTGAAAATAAGAATTTGTTCTCAAATGACTTGCCTAGTGTAACGTGCCTCCTCCTTCTCCTCATCCGAAGAGGAGTAGCAAGGATTGGACCAACGTGCAGCGGGTTGTGAATACATAATGAACTTTATTAACAAGACGAAACTAAACACACGAAGAACACTTGATAATTTTACAAAACAACAAAACGGAGTAGACAGACCTGGACATGGAACTTACATAAATACACGAAGAACTCACGAACAGGAACAGACTACATAAACCAGACAGTCCCGTGTGGCGCGACAAACACTGACACAGGAGACAATCACCCACAAACAAACAGTGAGAACAACCTACCTTAATATGACTCTCAATCAGAGGAAACGTCAAACACCTGCCTCTAATTGAGAGCCATACCAGGCAACCCAAAACCAACATAGAAACAGAAAACATAGACTGCCCACCCAAAACTCACGCCCTGACCAATAAACACATACCAAACAACAGAAAACAGGTCAGGAACGTGACACCTAGTTAAATAAAGGTTAAATAAAAATAATGTCAAATCAGAAACCCGCAGATCAAAATAATTGCCTGCTGCTACTGAACATTTGTCTAAAGCCAATCATTTGCTTATGGGTAGTGGCCAGTGTCTGTCTGTCTACCTGCCTGTCTCGATCGCCTGTCTGGCGTTTTAATTATACTTGTAAAATATAATTCATGAGAAAGTGGAAAATGTGATGCGCTATGCAAGAGTCATTGACATCAATTATATAGAACTGTCATGGTACTCACTCTTCCGTGAGGTGTAAGCAGGGCAAGGTGAGGGAAGATAGGGGCAGAGGAGGAGAGAAGTTTCCGATGAGGAGAGAGCGGGGAAGAGGCCGGGGGAAGAGTAGCAGCCCCAGGCGAGGAAGGGACAGGCAGCGCAGCGCTGCAGCACCACAGGCCAGAGCAGGGCAGGTTTAGCCCGCACAGGAGAGACGCACAGCCAGGAGAGAAGAGGTAGTCAGCCAGGGAGATGCTCTATTCAACATAAGATCAGGAAGCCTCCGTATCAGTTTTGTTGTAGTTTTACTCAAGTATGAAAATTGGGTACTTTGCCACCACTGCTGCTAAATTTTAGTAATGATGTTAGCCACAGTGGGACTTTTTGTAAAAGGGCTGTATAAATGAAAACATAGCAATGTGTCAACCTATGTGACATCAAAGAGGTCCAACCAACTTTCTGGTAGAGAACGCAGTGATGAGTATTAGAATTGTCACCCACAATAAAGCGCGGTGTGCTATGATAAACGTACAATCATTGGGTAATAAAATAGAAGAGCTACGATCACGTATATCCTTCCAAAAGGACATTAAAAACTGCAATATCTTATGTTTCACCGAGTCGTGGCTGAACGACGACACGGATAATATAGAGCTGGTGGGGTTTATGCTGCATCAGCAAGATAGAACAGCTGCTTCCGCTAAGACAAGGGGTGGCGGTCTGTGTATATTTGTAAACAGCTGGTGCACAAAATATAATATTAAGGAAGTCTCAAGGTTTTTCCCACCTGAGGTAGAGTATCTCATGATAAGCTGTAGACCACACTATTTACCAAGAGAGTTTCATTTTTCTTTTTTCGCAGCTGTCTATTTACCACCACAAACCGATGCTGGCACTAAGTCTACACTCAATGAGCTGTTTAAGGCCATAAGCAAACAGGAAAACTCTCATCCAGAGGCGATGCTCCTAGTGGCCGGGGACTTTAATGCAGGGAAACTTACATCTGTTTTACCTCATTTCTACCAGCATGTAAAATGTGCAACCAGAGGAAAAAAACTCTAGACTACCTTTACTCCACACACAGAGACTCGTACAAAGCTCTCCCTCGCTCTCCATTTAGCAAATCTGACCATAATTCTATCCTCCGAATTCCTGCTTACAAGAAAAAACAAAGTGACTCGGTCAATAAAGTAGTGATCAGATGACACAGATGCTAAGCTACAGGACTGTTTTGCTAGCACAGAGTGGAATATGTTCTGGGATTCTTCGGTGGCATTGAGGAGTACACCACATCAGTCACTGGCTTCATCAATAAGTACATAGATGACGTCGTCCACACAGTGACCGTACGTACATACCCCAAACAGAAGCCATGGATTACAGGCAACATCCGCACTGAGCTAAAGGGTAGAGCTGCTGCTTTCAAGGAGCAGGACTCTAACCCGGACGCTTATAAGAAATCCCGCTATGCCCTCAGACGAACCATCAAACAGGCAAAGCATCAATACAGGACTAAGAATAAATCGTACTACACCGGCTCCGACGCTCGTCGGATGTGTCAGGGCTTGCAAACTATTACAGACTACAAAGGGAAGCACAGCCGCGAGCTGCCCAGTGACATGAGCCTACCAGACAAGCTAAATTACTTCTATGCTCGCTTCGAGATGAGCAACACTGAAGCATGCATGAGAGCATCAGCTGATCCGGACAACTGTGTGATCACGCACTCCGTAGCCGATGTGAGTAAGACCTTTAAACAGGTCAACATTCACAAAGCCGTGGGGCCAGACGGATTACCAGGACGCACTCCCCACTGCCCTTTCTCACCTGGACAAAAATAACACCTACGTGAGAATACTATTCATTGACTACAGCTCAGCATTCAACACCATAGTGCCCTCAAAGTTCATCACTAAGCTAAAACTGCATTGTTGGTTAAGGGCTTGCAAGTAAGCATTTCACAGTAAGGTTGTATTCGGTGCATGTGACTTAAGTACTTAAGTATATATATATATGTATATATATACATTTTTTAACTTCACTTTATTTTAGTAAGTACTTTCTTAACACTTAAAAAGTGTTGTTGGTTAAGGGCTTGTAAGTAAGCAGAGATAGTGCTGTGACCTGGTTTTACACCCGACAGATGTACATTTAGAATATATTTAAAAGATAAGAAAGTTCTTAGCTCAGAATTAATCATGGATTCTAATATTTTAGAGTCATCACCTTTGTGAAGGGTACATGGGCCACCTTCCAAACCTTGGTGATAGTACCAGATATAATCATCAGGTTAAAAATCTGGGTTAATGATTCAGAAATCAGGTGGGCAGAGATGCAGCAGAAATGGATCGAGCATATCAGCCCCAGTGGATTTTTTTTTTTTTTTTTTTTTACATCAATCTTAAGCAAGGCATCTCGCACATCACAGACAGTAAATTTGTGATGTGTTACTACTGGAAATACATTATATGGCTGTTGATGTAGTAGTTAGCACTGAGCCAGCAAAAGCTACAGTTTGGAATTGGTATGTCAATTTCTGGGTTTTTAAATGAATGATAGGCTATATAGCGATTGATTCATGAAGAATATAACTTATAAATGCCTCAAGCTTTTACAACTACCTTACCCCATCAGAACTCAACATATGAGCGTTCTATTCCATTGTTTGTTAACAATCATTTTGGGACAATGCGCCTTTTAAAGGCAATGTTCCCGCGTTCTCCCAGATCACATTCACGGTAAATGCTGCATACAGTATGCCAGCTCAATTGGAAATGATCTTTAAATGTAAAGCTGTGATGGTACGAGTGGTTCTGTGTGGTTTGTGCGCTCTTTAATGCATGTCCTGCAGTTAATCACAAGTTTGTTCATTTGCTGGCTGAGGGCACCACATAGCTTGTTGTGCGCGTTCTCTGCACTTGACCACACCTTGATGACCTTTGTGCAGCTTGGTGAGGACATTGTTTGGTAAAGACACTGATGAAATAACAAGCATTGTTCCTTTCAACAGGAGACCGTCGTGCACTGTGAGAAAAGCGTGCTTTGCCCAGTATAGTTTCAGTGGTTCATCCGCTGAACTCAGACCATTCTTCCTGACACATTGCACACATGGTTGGCTTTGAGTTGTTCTCTCAGATTGACAATTTAGGAAGCTGTTCCATGATGGCATCCACATATATATTTGTGCTCTCGATGAGCTCCTTTTCTGCAGCAGTAGCTTTGTATTTGTATTTATATTTATTATGGATCCCCATTAAGGCAGTTATATACTTATATAATTTAAAAAACAGATTTCACAACGCATGAAGTGTGTGCCCTCATGCCACTACTCTACTACCACATATCTTTGATTTTGACTGGTGCACGTGACAGTGTGTCTGTGGTCCACAGTATCAGAACTCAGGATAAGACCCAGATGCAGACAGCTACAGTCACGTTTATTGACCCAAACAGGGGGCAGGCAAAAGACAGGTCAAAGGCAGGCAGAGGTCTGTAATCCAGGGCAGAGTCAATAAGGTACAGAGCAGCAGGCAGGCTTGGGGACAGGACAGGCAGAGGTTCGTAAACCAGGGCAGAGTCAGGCAGGTACAGAACGGCAGGCAGGCTCGGGGTCAGGGCAGGCAGAATGGTCAGAACTGGGGAAACTAGGAAACAGAACTTGGTAAGACCTGACAAGACAAGACAAACTGGCAACAGACAAACAGAGAACACAGGTATAAATACACTGGGGATAATGAGGAAGATGGGCGACACACGGAGGTGGGTGGAGACAAACACAAAGACAGGTGAAACAGATCAGGGTGTGACACAGACTCTTTCCAGCAACATGAGCAATCGAGTATCTCATCAGTCTCACCCTGAAGCGCTGGATTCGTGGGGGAAGGCTGTCCAAGGGTTGCTTCCCCAGAAGGCTAGGAAAGGTGGTCAGTTTCCAACTGAAAGTGTTGACCAATGAGAAAGTCTATGAATCTTTTATATTCCCATATCAGCCACAGAGCTTATTTTTTCCAATTGAGCGTATCTATGCTTGGTTGGTGTGAGAGACAGGGAAGCGCAGGCAACGGGTCTCCATTCCTTGCTCCACTTTTGCAGCAGCGCCCATCCTAGTCCGTAGGAAGATGATTGGCTGACACCTTGATCTCTTTGTTTGGGTTGTACAGGGCTAACACAGGTGTGGATGTCATCTCCTCCTTCAGCTCTTTGAAGGCTCTGACTTGGTTGGCCTCTCAGTACCAGTGGTTTTTCTTTGAGAGTAGGTCTCTGAGAGGTTTGTCCTTTTCAGTTAACTGGGGGGGATGAACTTTCCCAGCTGGTTCGCCATTCCTATGAAACTCTGCAGCTAGCTGACATTGTATGGCTCTGCCATCTCATTGACAGCCTCTGTCTTTGTCGGGTTGGGCTGTACTCCTTTGTCCGAGATAATGTGGCCCAGGAACTTAACTTCCTGCTTTGACAGGTCCCATTTGTCCATGTTCAGAGTTACACCGCCCTTTTCCATCTTCTGCAATGCGGCATGAAGTCTTGCATCATGCTCATCTTGTGTTTGGCCCCAGACTAACACATCATCCATGTGAAAGACCACATCTTCCAGGCCTTCAGTGACCTCTGTCACCTTTCTATTCTGGAAGAGTTCAGGTTCTGAAGCGATGCCGATAGGCAGGCGGATGAAGTAGTAACGTCCGAAAGGTGTGATGAAGGTTGTTAGCTTAACTGACTCCTCAGCTAGCGGGACCTGAAATAAGCCCATGTTCACGTCGCGCTTGCTGAAGATCTTCGCTACAGCTAGTGTGCCAAGGGTCTGTTCGACAGTGGGACGTACAGTACCAGTCAAAAGTTTGGACACACCTACTCATTCCAGGGTTTTTCTTTATTTTTTACTATTTTTTACATAGTACAATAATAGTGAAGACATCAAAACTATGAATTAACACATATGGAATCATGTAAACTCAGCAAAAAAAAATGTCCTCTCACTGTCAACTGCGCTTATTTAGAGCAAACTTAACATAAATATTTGTATGAACATAACAAGATTCAACAACCGAGACATAAACTGAACAAGTTCCACAGACATGTGACTAACAGAAATAGAATAATGTGTCCCTGAACAAGGGGGGGGGGGGGGGGGGGGGGGGGTCAAAATCAAAAGTAACAGTCAGTATCTGGTGTGGCCACCAGCTGCTTTAAGTACTGCAGTGCATCTCCTCCTCATGGACTGCACCAGATTTGCCAGTTCTTGCTGTGATGTTACCCCACTCTTCCACCAAGGCACCTGCAAGTTCCTGGACATTTCTGGGGGGAATAGCCCTAGCCCTCACCCTCCGATCCAACAGGTTCCAGAGGTGCTCAAAGGGATTGAGATCCGGGCTCTTCACTGGCCATGGCAGAACACTGACATTCCTGTCTTGCAGGAAATCACGCACAGAACGAGCAGTATGGCTGGTGGCATTGTCATGCTGGAGGGTCATGTCAGGATGAGCCTGCAGGAAGGGTACCACATGAGGGAGGAGGATGTCTTCCCTGTAACGCACAGTGTTGAGATTGCCTGCAATGACAACAAGCTCAGTCCGATGACACTGTGACACACCGCCCCAGACAATGACTGACCCTCCACCTCCAAATCGATCCCGCTCCAGAGTACAGGCCTCGGTGTAACGCTCATTCCTTTGATGATAAACGCGAATCCGACCATCACCCCTGGTGAGACAAAACCACGACTCGTCAGTGAAGAGCACTTTTTGCCAGTCGTGTCTGGTCCAGCAATGGTGGGTTTGTGCCCATAGGCGACGCTGTTGCCGATGATGTCTGGTGAGAACCTGCCTTAAAACAGGCCTACAAGCCCTCAGTCCAGCCTCTCTCAGCCTATTGCGGACAGTCTGAGCACTGATGTAGGGATTGTGCGTTCCTGGTGTAACTCGGGCAGCTGTTGTTGCCATCCTGTACCTGTCCCGCAGGTGTGATGTTTCGGATGTACCGATCCTGTACAGGTGTTGTTACACGTGGTCTGCCACTGCGAGGATGATCAGCTGTCTGTCCTGTCTCCCTGTAGCGCTGTCTTAGGCGTCTTACAGTACGGACATTGCAATTTATTGCCCTGGCCACATGTGCAGTCCTCATGTCTCCTTGCAACATGCCTAAGGCACGTTCACGCAGATGAACAGTGACCCTGGGCATCTTTCTTTTGGTGTTTTTCAGAGTCAGTAGAAAGGCCTCTTTAGTGTCCTACGTTTTCATAACTGTGACCTTAATTGCCTACCGTCTGTAAGCTGTTAGTGTCTTAGCGACCCTTCCACAGGTGCATGTTCATGAACTGTTTATGGTTCATTAAACAAGAATGGGAAACAGTGTTTTAATGTGATTAGCATGAGGTTGTAAGTAACAAGACAATTTCCCAGGACATAGACATATCTGATATTGGCAGAAAGCTTAACTTCTTGTTAATCTAACTGCGCTGTCCAATTTACAGTAGCTATTACAGTGAAAGAATACCATGCTATTGTTTGAGGAGAGTGCACACTTTTGTAACATGAAAAGTTATTAATAAACAAATTAGGCACATTTGGGCAGTCTGATAGAAAATTCTGAACAGAAATACAATGGTTCATTGGATCAGTATAAAACTTTGCACATACACTGCTGTTAACTAGTAGCCAAAATCTAAATTGCACCTGGGCTGGAATAATATATTATGGCATTTCTCTTGCATTTCAAAGATGGTAAAAAAAAAAATCTTTGTATTATCTTTTACCAGACCTATTGTGTTATTCTCCTACATTCCTTTCACATTTCAACAAACTTCAAAGTGTTTCCTTTGAAATGGTACCAAGAATATGCATATCCTTGCTTCAGGTCCTGAGCTACAGGCAGTTAGATTTGGGTATGTCATTTTAGGCGAGAATTGAAAAGAAGGGGCGGAACCTTAAGATGTTTTAATAAATGTTAAATGTATTACATGTTTTGTCACTGGTCGACACACAATACCCCATGTACAAATTAATAAAAAATGAAAAGCTGAAATGTCTTCAGTGAATAAGTATTCAACCCCCTATGGCAAGCCTAAATAAGTTCAGGAGTAAACATTTGCTTAACAAGTTACATAATAAGTTGCATGGACTCACTGTGTTCAATAATAGTGTTTAACATGATTGTTGAATGACTACCTCATCTCTGTACCCCACACATATCAATCAAATGTATTTATAAAGCCCTTTTTACATCAGCCGATGTCACAGAGTGCTATACAGACACCCAGCCTAAAACCCCAAACAGCAAGCAATGCAGATTTAGAAGCACGGTGGCTAGGAAAAACTCCCTAGAAAGGCCAGAACCTAGGAAGAAACCTAGAGCGGAACCAGGCTCTGAGGGTTGGCCAGTCCTCTTCTGGCTGTGCGGGGTTTAGATTATAACAGTACCTGGCCAAGATGTTCAAACGTTCATAGATGACCAGCAGGGTCAAATAATAATAATAATAATCACAGTGGTTGTAAAGGGTGCAACAGGTACATGTACAGTTATCTGTACGGTCCTTCAGTTCCCTTACTAGCCTTACTGTATAACAGCAAGTCTCTGTTCCCTCTTGAGGAAGACCAGTCCTCGAGCCTATTTGTCTTGCGTTTCAAGATTTTCTCTACTAGCCTTATTTAAATAAATTGAAATACCAATTAGTGGTCAGTGGACCAAGGTCAAGGAGGTGGCCTGAGTGGTTAAGCGGTTAGCAAAAAAAAAAAAGAACTTTCAAAATTGAAAGAAGCTGTCCTCTGTAGCCTGGGTGTCTTTTAGTGAAAACTACTATATGTACTGTAGAACCTTAAGGGGTGCCATATTTGATGCAACCTATTTCTTGATCTGGCAACCTAACCAGGTAAAACTCTGGACCTTATATGGTTTGTCATGATTCATCTGTTGTAAAAAGGTTTGAAATGGGCTATGATGGGACCAGGAGTTTTTCTAATCAGGTCACATGGTTTTAAAAAAACTCCTGGAAAAACTCTTGGCCTTGGGGAGGATGAAAACCCTGTCAAACTGCAGCAACCTTGTACTTGTTCATATGAATTATATTATAAAGAAGGACTACGGGGGGGGGGGGGGGGGTCCTATCCACAGACATAGAAAGCAACATGATTGGAAATAAAACTCACAGGGCTGAGCTTGCTTTTTTTGTGTAGTCCTGCCTTATGCAACCTGTAGGTCTAATAAAACATGTACTCAGAGTCTGTCACCAAATTTGATCCCATTCACATTTGTTCACAAATAAACGAGCTATAAATAGACAACTTTACTGCTTTGTTTACCCTGGCCAGAGGGACAGGGCGCATAGTAGGCTAAGCTACTGTATGCAGCTGCTGTTGTTAGTAGCTGACAGTTGATCAGACTGAAAAATATTGTCTTTCCATGCAATACAGCATGTCAGATCACTAGTGTTTAGGGGTATAGGCTGCAACATTTAAGAGTTGTTGTTTGTGTCTGTCGGGAGGGATGTGTTATCTCCCATGCTAAATAAATGCCGGAGGAAAACGGGGAGCCTTGATCTTGGTGCCCAGGCTGTGCGACCTGCGATTTCCGTGAATCTGATTGGTCAAGACAGGCAAAGAACATGCAGTAGCACTCTGATGTGAAGGACAGAGAAATTGTGCGCGAGTTGACAAATCATGAGGCAAATCGAGAGGAAAAAAAAAACAGCACTGTTTTTAACGCTTAGCATCGTTATTTTATTAAAATGATTGAAAAGTGCTGTGGAAAATACTGCCTTGCCACATGTTTTCCAATAGCCCTGTCTGTGGCACTGGGTGTGTGTGTGAGAGAGTGTTTAAAGGTTTAATGCAGCCGTTTTGATCTCAATATCAAATCATTTCTGAGTAACAATTACCATACTGTACCTTACTGCAATTGTTTTCAGTTAAACTGTTAAAAAAGAAACAATTTCAATTTCTCAAGCAAGAATTTTTCTAGGACTGTCTGGGAGTGGACAATTGAAATGTAGCTGTTATTGGCAGAGAGGTTTAGAACTCTATTGGTCTATTAACTAATTTACCGCATGGGGATGTCACCATGGATGGCCAAAACAGGCTGAAATTTCAGGCGATCTTTTCAAACAGCTCTTACACTAAAAGGGCATTATCCTAATTTTCACAGTATTATTCCCATATTATAGTGTGTAAATATATATAAAACACATCTTCATGTGGTGGTATCAATTGTGAACTAATCAAATGGGGCTGTATTCCTAGCGCCACGAAAAGCTGATCGAAAGACTGACTGGGGCCGGGAATCAAACAAACTGTTCTGTGCTGACAGCACACTGGACTTGACTTTTAAAGGTAATTTACGTTTGAGCAGAAATCCACAGCGTTTTGTCGTGGAATATTCTAATCAAGTGAAAGAGACTTTGTCATCTTTTTAAAACAATCATCTTTATTTAATATCGATGAATTATTGCAATAATGAAACTGTCAACTCCACACTCTTAAAACTTCTTTGGGGTAGGGGGCAGTATTTTCACGTCCGGATGAAAAGCGTGCCCAGAGTAAACTGCCTGCTACTCAGGCCCAGATGCTAGGATATGCATATTATTAGTAGATTTGGATAGAAAACACTCTGAAGTTTCTAAAACTGTTTGGATGATGTCTGTGAGTATAACAGAACTCATATGGCAGGCAAAAACCTGAGAAAAAATCCAACCAGGAAGTGGGAAATCTGAGGTTTGTAGTTTTTCAACTCTTTGCTTATCCAAGACACAGTAAGGCTTCCACTAGATGTCAACAGTCTTTAGAACCTTGTTTGATGCTTCTACTGTGAAGTGGGGGCGAATGAGAGGGAATTGAGTAAGGTCTCTCCCAGAGTGCCACGAGCTGACCATGCGCGTTCATGTGATAGTTAGCTTGCATTCCATTGCATTTCTACAGACAAAGAAATTCTCTGGTTGGAACATTATTGAAGATTTACGTTAAAAACATCCTAAAGACTGATTCTATACATTGTTTGACATGTTTCTACGGACTGTAACGGAACTTTTTGACTTTTCTTCTGGACCTAGTGCTCCCGCCTCATGAATTTGGAATACTGGGCTAAACGCGCTAACAAAAAGGAGCTATTTGGACATAAATTATGAACTTTAATGAACAAATCAAAAATGTATTGTGGAACTGGGATTCCTGATTCTGATGAAGCTCATCAAAGGTAAGTGAATATTTATAATGCTATTTCTGACTTGTGTTGACTCCAACATGGCGGATATCTGTTTGGCTTGATTTGTCGTCTGAGCGCCGTACTCAGATTATTACATGGTTTGCTTTTTCCGTAAAGTTTTTTTGAAATCTGACACAGCGGTTGCATTAAGGAGAAGTGGATCTAAAATTCCATGCATAACAGTTGTATCTTTTATCAATGTTTATTATGAGTATTTCTGTAAATTGATGTGGCTCTCTGCAAAATCACCGGATGTTTTGGAACTACTGAACATAACGCGCCAATGTAAACTCTGATTTTTGGATATAAATATTAACTTTACCGAACAAAACATACATGTATTGTCTAACATGAAGTCCTATGAGTGTCATCTGATGAAGATCATCAAAGGTTAGTGATTAATTTTATCTATATTTCTGCTTTTTGTGACTCTTTCTGTGACTTGGCTCTGACCTAACATAATCGTTTGGTTTGCTTTCGTCGTAAAGCCTTTTTGAAATCGGACACTGTGGCTGGATTTACAACAAGTGTATCTTTGAAATGGTGTAAAATACATGTATGTTTGAGGAATTTTAATTATGGGATTTCTGTTGTTTTGAATTTGGCGCCCTGCAGTTTCACTGGCTGTTGACGAAGTGGGACGCTACCGTCCCACATACCCTAGAGAGGTTAAGGTTGGGCCGAAAGTTGCCTGATAAACAGAAAAAACAGAGATCTTATATAGGACACCTAAAAATGCTTAGTCATGGCTGTTTCCACCCCTCGCATGCAGATCGGGTGGTATCATAAGCCATCTTAGGTTCATCTGGTGGTTATCTGCACTTGATGCCGTTTTTAACCCAGCCCGGCTGAGTTTCCCAGATGCCAGGATGATTAGGAACTATAAGGGTTTGTTGTACTCCTCCATGCTATCTCTATCTCGGGTCACACACCCTACATCTTATCTATGGAATGCCAGCTGTAGGTTTTTATCACCAAGTCATAGATCACTTATCAGCTCAAGCTATCTCTAGTAAAACCCATGTCCTAAGGTAGCCTAGTGTTTAGAGTGTTGGGCCAGTAACTGAAAGGTTGCTGGATTGAATCCCTGAGCTGACAAGGTAAAAATCTGTTGTTCTGCCCCTGAACAAGGCAGTTAACCCACTGTTCCCCAGTAGGCTGTCATTGTAAATAAGAATTTGTTCTTAACTGACTTGCCTAGTTAAATAAATAACCATCTGCCCACACAGCATTAGTAGCACAGAAATGTCTTACTAATTGTTAAATATGAATTGTTAACTATTAATATCAAACAAATAAGGTAAATATGTAATTTTTCTCTCACAGTTTACCGTGAATGTGACCGCCACGAACGTCATGGAAATTGCTTTTCAATGTCAAGTGCAATGTAATGTCTACGCAGTGCAGAGCAGTGTGAATCCTGGCCTGGATCTGAACAAGTCATATACATTTTGTAGTTTCCTTCTTGTCAATCAAACATATTTTCCTTCAGATCTTAGGTTTAGCTGCGTTGCAGCCATACAGAAACTAGAGGAAATACTTTGCGTAACTTAAAAACATCAGAAAAAATGTGGTTGCACATTGTTGGTGTCTATTCAAACTATTAGAAAAAAGGTAAGCTCTGTATCAATACTGATGCAACCTCCAGTAACACGTTACTTTGTGGTTGTATGTAGCTTTCATAAAGCATTGATAGGCATTACATATAGAGTCACGATGCCCTACATATGTTTATACCCTACATAATATAAATATTTTATGTAGTCTTATGCAGCATTGACATAAAACAGTAAAATGCCCACTCCAAAATAACTGTTCTAAGTACAAACACACTACTTTGTCTCTGCCGGACAACCTCTACATCTATGTAACTGTTAACCAATGTTCCCTCTCATTTTCTTCAGCACATTTTATGGTCTTGGAAACTTGAACGCTGTGAGCATTCTGTGCAACTTCTGGCAAACGTTTACTGTGACCACTGAGGTTGTACCCACTTTAAGTTACAGTTGTAGACAGTGGCCAAGTAGACTACTCTGGCTATTGGAGCATAATGTAGGCCTATCAGAGTGGCCTACCAACAGAAAAACGCATTCTATAACACCTTGAACTTACGCATGAGAATAGTATGCTATTCACCCCACTATTCGTTCAGGGTGGAGATCACTGAAACGGAAGTGTGGCATAGGTGTGTCTATAGGTATGCCGATTTTCTGGTTGGGTATGGATTTCAATCATGCCCACATGTCCAGGGCTGGATTAATGCAGGTGCTTACCGGGGCTGAAGACCCTGGGCCCAGGCCCATGGGGGGGCCCAAGAGACAACAAAATAAATAATACCATTTTTAAAAAGTAGGTATTTTCCCAATATACTGTATAGGCTATATTATATATATATTTTTTTAAATTTAACTACGCAAGCCAGTTAAGAACAAATTATTATTTACAATGACAGCCTAATGGGGAACAGTGGGTTAACAGCCATGTTCAGGGGTAGAATTACATATTTTCACCTACGCTCTAACCACTAGGCTACCTGCCGCTGCCTTGTGCCACTCTGCTAATCGTCAGATGGGGGGAGGAGAGGAGGACCCACATTGGGTAACTGGGGTGGCCCTGCCTTGGGTAGCTGATTAATATTTATATATATATATCATTGTATTCCATTTTAAATACATGTAACTGGTCAATTTTGTGAGTCAGATTCTGGGCCCAAGTCTGTAAAGGTGGGATACCTAGTCAGTTGTACAACTGAATGCCTTCAACTGAAATGTGTCTTCTGAATTAACCCAACACCTCTGAATCAGAGAGGTGCGGGGGGGCTGCCTTAATCAACATCCACGTCTTCGGCACCCGGGGAACAGTGGGTTAACTGCTTTGCTCAGGAGCAGAACAACATATTTTTACCTTGTCAGCTCAGGGATATGGTCCAGCAACCTGGCCCAACACTCTAACCACTAGGCTACCTGCCACCGCTATGGCTACCTACTGCCCCTATAGGGGGCCCAAGAGGCAAAACAAATACAAATCACATTTTTTATATAGTGAACATAACACACCCACATCAAACCACACACCTAAAACGAAAATGCATTTTACTTAATGAGGAGGAAAACCGAGGTGAAATCAGTATGCTCAGGCCCCCTTTAAACTAGCCACTCCCAAAAATGTTTTTTTTTTTTTTTTTTACAAAAACCCCATCTAAGTCAATCAACCACACAGCATGTTTTAAACGTCATGCCCACATTATCTGAAAGTAATTTTAAATCAAGTCAGTTAGCAATATAATCACCATAAGAGATTTGGCATGTTATTTTTAATCAATGATTCCAAATGAGCACAAGAAGGAAGTTGTTTTGTCTGAACCTAGAAACGCCTTGAAACAGGTTTGATTGAGAGGATCACAACCTAACATACCACAATGGGGTTGAAAAACAGGTTTGATTGAGAGGATCACAACCTAACATACCACAATGGGGTTGAAAAACAGGTTTGATTGAGAGGATCACAACCTAACATACCACAATGAGATGGAAATAAAAAGGTTTGATTAAGAGGGGCAGAACCTAACATAAAACAATTGGGCTCCCGAGTGGCGCAGCAGTCTAAGGCACTGCAGCTCAATGCAAGAGGTGTCACTGCAGACCCTGATTTGATTACAGGCCTGTATCACATCCGGCTGTGATTGGGAGTCCCATAGGGTGGCGCACAATTGGCCGAGTGTCGTCCGGATTTGGCCGGGGTAGGCTGTCATTGTAAATAAGAATTTGTTCTTAACTGACTTGCCTAGTTAAATAAAGGTTCAATAAATAACAATGGGGTTGAAAACAGGTTTGATTGAGAGGGGCCCAACCTAACAAAAGCAAACAACACAAAGAATACATCTTAAAAAGTAATGAAATTAACATAATAAAAAAGCAAAACAATTTTTTGCTAAAAAATAAAAACATTTCTAAATAGTCTGCCATACTTTATAGAAAAAGCGGTTTAAATTTTCACAAAGCAGAGTCTTATTTACTACATCCAAGTTCAGGGTCAATGGAGATATTTCCACATATTGATTTAAACTTGTTGATTACAATATCTACCAGTCCCTGTCATACAGTAAAATACAAAACCTAATCCCAGTCAATACGGTTGATGTTGAAGTATTCATATACCTTTTACAACTCACTTAAAGGATACCTCAATGGGAAGTGTTACCAATATCACTCACTTTTAAAAATCATAGCTATTCCTTCAAAGTTAGAGTATGAACTTGTATGACATATATTTATGTACCTACATTTCAATTTATCCCACTCCATTTCAAATTATTGACAAGTTAACAATCAACAAGTAGGCTATACAGATGTCTGATGAATCAGTGGTGATTATGAAACCGGAATGGTATCTATTTAAGATGTGGGTTGAGGGCCAGCGGAGGTTGTGCCAGGGATGAGTTGAGGGGTAGTAGAGGGTTGAGTGTCAGGGAAGGATTGAGGGGCAGTGGAGGTTTGAGGGGTAGTAGAGGGTTGAGTGTCAGGGAAGGATTGAGGGGCAGTGGAGGTTTGAGGGGTAGTAGAGGGTTGAGTGTCAGGGAAGGATTGAGGGGCAGTGGAGGTTTGAGGGGTAGTAGAGGGTTGAGGGGTAGTAGAGGGTTGCTGGTCCCTACACTGGGCGCCGCTACATTGTGTGAAACGTTTCACTGTTATCTTCAGAGGTCCAAGGGCATTATCGCTTATTTGCTTCAAGAACTGAAATACAAGAAATACATTTATGTATATGTTACTGTAAATGTGTAAATACAATCAATCAAATAGAATTACCTGTACTGTATATGTATAGATCCCCATCTTATTGGTTCATCTACACATTTACAGGGGAATCTATAGATTTACCAGATAGACAAAGATTTTTGATAAATGTGTAAAGAGGCCTTTTGAACATCAGTAGGATTTTATGCAGGCAGATAGTAGCATGGGTCTGTGTGTATGGGGCAAAGTTACATTTTGGGCCAAATAAGTAACTTGGGGATTTTAGATCAACAGAAAGCTCTTGGTGAGATCTATCTAGGTCAAACCAACACTATCAATCATGTTGCTTTAGCTTTCGTGTCAAGTTTTCTCACCAAAACTCTCCACCAGCAAGGCTAATCTGCCTGCCTCATAGCTAACTCTTGTGAGCAAAAGGAAAACAAAAAGGTAATTAATCTAACACATGGAAGCAGAAAACTGATTTCAAAACACAAAAGAAGGTCCTTGTCCTGGGTGAATCTAACCTATCGCTTTCTATTGATCTAAAAGAACCAAGATGGCCCAAAAATGTAATCTTGCACGCGCACATCCATGATAATATCTGCCTGCATTAGCCTACCACTGTTCAAAAAGGCTTCTCTTTACACATTCAGTGGGAGATCTACAGATTCTCTTGGGAAAGTCACCAGCATGGACCTGGAATCTATAGATTTACAGTTTTTAACCATTTACCGTAACGTTGGAATTTCAAATCAATTTAATTAATTCAAATTCTTCATCCTGTTTACTATTTTGATTCAAAATTACAAAAGGAATTGGAATTTATCAAGCATTCAACTCTGAATTAATACCCACCTGACTGACAGACAGAGGGAAGACAGACAAAGGGAAGACAGACAAAGGGAAGACAGACAAAGGGAAGACAGACAAAGGGAAGACAGACAAAGGGAAGACAGACAAAGGGAAGACAGACAAAGGGAAGACAGACAAAGGGAAGACAGACAAAGGGAAGACAGACAAAGGGAAGACAGACAAAGGGAAGACAGACAAAGGGAAGACAGACAAAGGGAAGACAGACAAAGGGAAGACAGACAAAGGGAAGACAGACAAAGGGAAGACAGACAAAGGGAAGACAGACAAAGGGAAGACAGACAAAGGGAAGAGAGACAAAGGGAAGAGAGACAAAGGGAAGAGAGACAAAGGGAAGAGAGACCGAGGGAAGAGAGACCGAGGGAAGAGAGACCGAGGGAAGAGAGACAGAGGGAAGACATACAGATTGTCAACATACCTCCTCAATGTTTGAAACGAGTGCATCGCTATCCAGATTTTCATAGCTGGATAAATTCACCGCTGCATGTGCAAACGTGGTCAGGTCTGAGGAAGATGTAAGTGATGAGACACATAAATAGTTAAGGTCAATGTTCAGGGAGTATATACTATACCATATATTTCCATATTTCTGCACCGCTGTGATTTTTGGATCCCTTCCCTTGTACAGTGCCTTCAGAAAGTATTCACAACCCTTGACTTTTCCCACATTTTGTTGTGTTACAGCCTGATTTTAAAATGGATTCAATTTAGATTTTTTTTCATCGGCTTACACACAACACCCCATAATGTCAAATACATTTTTACAAATTAATAAAAAATTAAAAGCTGAAATGTCTTGAGTCAATAAGTATTCAATCCCTTTGTTATTGTAAGCCTACATAAGTTCTGGTGTAAAAATGTGCTGATCAAGTCACATAATCAGTTGGATGGACTCACTCTGCGTGCAATAATAGTGTTTAACATGATTTTTGAATTACTATTTCATCTCTGTTAACTTTTAACAGGGCACACCTGTTAATTGAAATGCATTCCAGGTGACTACCTCATGAAGCTGGATGGGAGAATGTCAAGAGTGTGCAAAGTTGTCATCACAGCAAAGGGTGGCTACTTTGAAGAATCTCAAATATAAAATATATTTTGATTTGTTTAACACTTGGTTACTACATGATTCCATATGTGTTATTTCATAGTTTTGATGTCTTCACTATTATTCTACAATGTAGAAAATAGTAAAAATAAAGAAAAACCCTTGAATGAGTAGGTGTGTTCAAACTTTTGACTGGTATGAATATATGAATAACATAACGATGATTAGGAATGTTCAAAAGGGGATCATGAGCTAGGATTGTTACAATCACAGACAGAAAGAAAGAATGCATGCCATGCTCAGGAAGTAAATGGAATTGAATACAATAACATCTGGGCTGTATGTTTGTACTGTAAATCACTTTGGGCTAATAAATTCTATATTAAGAATTAACTAAGTTGATGGCAAGCAAACTTTGTTAGTCACATTTGGCCCACAATGTACATTTGACATAAAAACTAAATTCCCACGTACTTGCTGTAGGAATCATTGTTGTTGTTGGTTGGACGGCTGTGGGTGTTGATGAACCCTCTGAGACACCAGCGGTGGGTGTTGTTGAACCCTCTGAGACACCAGCGGTGGGTGTTGTTGAACCCTCTGAGACACCAGCGGTGGGTGTTGTTGAACCCTCTGAGACACCAGCGGTGGGTGTTGTTGAACCCTCTGAGACACCAGCGGTGGGTGTTGTTGAACCCTCTGAGACACCAGCGGTGGGTGTTGATGAACCCTCTGAGACACCAGCTGTGGTTGTAGGTGTTGTTGTTGATGGTGCCAACAACGGGTTAGCAGTTAAGGTTATGGAACTTGTGGTTGATGTTCTAAACGATGGGCTAGCTGTTGTGGTTGTGAAGAAAGAATTGATGTAGTAAAAACAGATTATCATCAATGCTGATTAAACAAATGTACAGCCTGTTGCACAATTTTGTGAAAGACTTGGTGTTTACCACTCAATCCCAAATGTTTGCAATGCTGTGGACTTTGAATAGAGTGGAGGATGTGTTGCCACAGGAAATATAGCCTGAATGTCCAATAATAAGTTAATGCTGTCATAACAAAAACGGAGAAGTGTAACAGTCATGTCATTGCAACAGTGGATGCTGTTTGACTGAATGCAAACAAGCGTGCGTCTCTACCACCACAAGCTGAATGGAAAAAAGTTGACTTTTAATTTAGGTTCTGAACAACACATATAAGGCTCTATGATTGGCTGGCGTTTTTAATAAAAAGAAAAAAATGTAACCTTAATTTAACTAGGCATGTCAGTTAAGAACAAATTCTTATTTACAATGACGGCCTACACCGGCCAAACCCGGACGACGCTGGGCCAATTGTGCGCCGCCCTATGGGATACAGCCTGGATTCAAACAAGGGGGTCTGTAGTGATGCCTCTATCACTGAGATGCAGTGCCTTAGACCGCTGCACCAGGGGGTCTGTAGTGATGCCTCTAGCACTGAGATGCAGTGTCTTAGACCGCTGCGCCACTTGGGAGCCCAGTGTTAAGGCGGCGCTAGTGTCAAACGCACGCTCTTTGGCTAATTTCGACTTGCTTGCTCTGAAGGGTGGACATATTTGAGGTGTGTCCTTAAAAACGTTGGCCAATGTCCCAATTTCAATCAGCGCTACTGTTGATATTTAGACTCACCAAAAGCTGGTCTCGGCAGTAACAAAATTGGTTTTGGTATCGATCTTGCCAGCAGACGCACACAGTAGCTTAATCAGTAGCCTTTAACCAATGTTTTATTAAAATATCACGAGCAGCAAAACAGTCAACAGGCGTTCACGTTTTTTCTTTATATTGGACATTATTTTTGTCCATGCAGCTTCTGTGAAAAGTTTGGATTCATTAGGCCTATGTGTGATGGCCATTGAATGGAAGGTGTCGATGACTGTAGGAAGTCTGTCTAGGTCAAGTTATTACAATAGAATGAAAGATGTCAATGACTGTAGGAAGTCTGTCTAGGTCAAGTTATTACAATAGAATGAAAGGTGTCAGTGACTGTAGGAAGTCTGTCTAGGTCAAGTTATGCGGTTATGGAACCCCTACCTGTCCCAGACCTGCTGTTTTCAACTCTTAATGATCGGCTATGAAAAGCCAACTGAGATTTATTCCTGATTATTATTTGACCATGCTTGTCATTTATGAACATTTTGAAAATCTTGGCTCTCTCTAATTTTCTCCTTCTCTCTTTCTTTCTCTCGGAGGACCTGAGCCCTAGGACCATACGTCGGGACTACCGGCCGTGGTGACTCCTTGCTGTCCCCAGTCCGCCTGGCCTTGCTGCTATTCCAGTTTCAGCTGTTCTGCCTGCGGTTATGGAACCGCCACCTGTCCCAGACCTGTTGTTTTTCAACTCTTAATGATCAGCTATGAAAAGCCAACTGAAAATTATTCATGATTATTATTTGACCATGCTTGTCACTTATGAACATTTTTGAACATCTTGGCATAGTTCTGTTATAATCTCCACCCGGCACAGCCAGAAGAGGACTGGCCACCCCTCATAGCCTGGTTCCTCTCTAGGTTTCTTCCTAGGTTTTGGCCTTTCTAGGGAGTTTTTCCTAGCCACCGTGCTTCTACACCTGCATTACTAGCTGTTTGGGGTTTTAGGCTGGGTTTCTGTACAGCACTTCGAGATATTAGCTGATGTACGAAGGGCTATATAAAATAAAATTGGTTATTACAATAGAATGAAAGGTGTCAGTGACTGTAGAAGTCTGTCTAGGTCAAGTTATTACAATAGAATGAAAGGTGTCAGTGACTGTAGGAAGTCTGTCTAGGTCAAGTTATTACAATAGAATGAAAGGTGACAGTGACTGTAGGAAGTCTGTCTAGGTCAAGTTATTACAATAGAATGAAAGGTGTCAGTGACTGTAGGAAGTCTGTTTAGGAACTGCTTATTAGAATGCTTATTGTTTTTCCTTTATCATTTTGTAAAAAAAATGGCATCTTCCACTTTCAAGCTTTAGGACCTAACTGTTAAATCGCGGTAATTCCTTGGTGCTGAATCTGCTTGTTGCCATGGCTATTGGCCTGTTAGTGACTTTGCCACGCGAAAGGTAAACAAACTAACAGGCCATAACAACAGTGATAGTAGGTGAATCTTATTATAACGTTTGGGTAATGTCCAACTGGCCATGGCTCCAACATGCAGAGCATTTTCGAAATGCGACTGAAATGTGTGTAGATTAATATTTCCACGAAATTATATTTTTGTTATAACTAGACCTATTGTAGGGTTACTGTCTGCTATTTAATAATCTATATTCAGTGAATAGAAGAGCCCTTAGGTCTATGTGTGCACACAGTGCCCTACGCTCATGGAACGAGAGATACAATTTATGATGTCATGCTTCTGATAAAAATCCTATTTTGAAACAAGGAGTGGCTGTGGTTCTGGATCTTCTGGAACACAGAAGTTTTGGACTAAAAATACAGAGATTTCTGCACATGTGTAGGGAATTTAATCTTGCTTATTGACTACGTTTGGCATGTCCATGTCCAGACTGCAATTTACAGTAGGCCTAGTCCCCATATCAGCGCGAATACTATTTAGCCTATGTTTAACAACGTATTTCCGTATTGTAAGCAACTCGGATATGCTCAAACCTGACAAAGATTCCAATGTGAATTGAAAGATCGGTTTGTGCGTCATATCATAAGCATATCATAGATGTGTACACACTTTATTTGATGATAAGATTACGTCAACGTTTATTGTTAAAATAATCTTCATTTTCTGCAACCAATTACCAGTTTAAAGTGCACATCAACTGGACAAAAGTAATTAAATAGCTATCAATTAACACAATTTGTGTCATAATTCCTACAAAGCGATTTTTTTGTGAAGCTCACTTTGACCAATAAAACACGGTGTATAGGCTCGCTAGATAAAACACAATAGCCTTGATTGAATCTCAACATACCAATACCTACATTGATATATATTGACTACACAAAAAATAGGATTCAGAAGTGGCTACTTACTCGTGAATTGCCCGGAGGACAGGGCGAACGTCCCAACAAAGAGAGTAAAATAAAGCATTGTGAATGTGGGCAGTAGAGAAGGGTTCGTTAGCAACACAAACAAACGTATTTATTTCAGTGTCTGTTTAATTTTTTTGCAGGTCTGTGTAGTTTTATACTGGTTGAAAGTGGGCGTGGTCTAGTCATCTAGAAATCTGATACCTCCTTCTCTCTTTTCACCTGTGATTAAAACATTAGGAGAGACGTTGCACGGGCATGTGGAATTCAATGTTTATTGTCCCATCAGCACAAAGGCGCTACGTACAGTGAGCTCCAAAAGTATTGAGACAACGATTTTTTTTCTTCTAGTTTTGGCTCTGTAATCCAGCATTTTGGATTTGAAATTATACAATAATCCTGAATGAATCGTGAATAATGACGATTGACAAAGTTACAGAGGCATAACTATCAAACCCCCTGTATACTAACCTCTCCTGTTATTGTAATGGTGAGAGGTTAGCATGTCTTGGGTGTATGATATTTGTGCGTCTAAATGTCTCACTCATCATTATTCACGATTCATTCAGGATAGCATCCACATTAATGTAGAAGTGTTTAGAAATATAATATATTTTTTTTACTGAGAATGAAAGTGACTCCAAAATGACAATACATTATTTATTATTAATTTCTATTGGGCACAAAATATTCTGAAACACAAACAGCAAATGCATCCAACAAATTTGTAGTCACAAGCTTGATGTAGTCATTGTGTGCTATGAATATGTGACCAAATAGTTACATTTTTACTACTTTAATACACAAATAAGTGAATTTGTACCAATACTTTAGGTCCCCTAAAATGGGGGAACTATGTACAAAAAGTGCTGTAATTTCTAACCGGTTTACCCAATATGGATAAAAATACCTTCAAATTAAAGTTGACAGTCTGCACTTTAACCTCATAGTCATTGTATTATTTCAAATCCAAAGTGTTGGAGTACTGAGTCATTGTCCCAATACTTTTGGAGCATACTGAAGAACCAATAGAGAACCAAAAAGGGTTCATATATGAAACCTCTAAATATATATATATATATATATTTTTTTTTACCAGAACCCTCAATAATTGAATCTTCTTCTGAAAAGGGTTCTTACATGTTGACCAAAGAACCGAAAGGTTCTATATAGAACAATGGCAAGTTCTAGGCGTAAAACTGGTATTGGTTTATTTCTCAAGTAAAGGATTAGCCAATTTCTTTACAATCTTGAATGACTACAACATGCAGCACATTGTTTCCAAGGGCAAGGTGAATTACTGGAACTGAAACCAGAATGCCAACAGACAGGTTCTCTGTGTAGATTTTAAATGTCTTCCTTCTTCCTTGTATAGTTTAGATTACTTTTCTGGCAGCAGAAGCAAACATAATAGCATTAATAGAGGCAATTTACATTTGTGTGTGTGTATGTGTGTGCGTGTGTGTACTAAGGGTTTGTACTGAGTTGGGATTTTGAAGGTCTGCGCTCCTTTAACATGTAATACATTTCAAAAGGGTATAAAACGTATTCAAATTTGATAATTTTGGAGGTTGCGTACATACATACAAAAATATCAAATGTGTTGGCCCAATATATAAAAAAAAACAAGGATATCTCTAGCTCCAATAACCACAGACACAAGCAAGAGACAGGCAAGAGACAGGCAAGAGACAGGCAAGAGACAGGCAGGAGACAGGCGACAGGCAAGAGACAGGCAGGAGACAGGCAGGTGACAGGCAGGTGACAGGCAAGAGACAGGCAGGAGACAGGCAAGAGACAGGCAGGAGACAGGCAAGAGACAGGCAGGAGACAGGCAAGAGACAGGCAGTTTTTAATATTTATTTTCTCTTTTTCTTCTTTTAATAAGGACGGTCATAATCTCCCACCTAACATTGTTTTTCATTTCATGCCCACATTATCTGCAAAATATTTGGTAACAATTTACTTTGACCTCATAACGCATTTGTGACACATCTATAAGCGTTTCATGAACGTGTCATAACAGGTCCCAACCACATTCTTGAAGGTTAATTAAATATGTCCATAGCATATCTATAGTGCATTCATGTCAGCTCATTTTTAGGTACCTTTAATAGATGCATCATTACAACGACAGCGTAGTGTCATCATTATGGCTGTTCTCAAAAGCTTCTGCCATACCAGTGTTAATGAATATCTCAAAAGACCAAGCCACGTTTAGAAAAGTATGTTTCAAGTTTTACCATCACGTGCACAGGTACTGTGAAATGCCTTTCTTGTAAGCTCAAAACCCAACAATGCAGTAATCAATAAGAATGTAATACTAAAAATAACAAGGTAGAAAAAAAACACATAATAAATTGAAATAAGAAATAAGAAGAACACAAGAAAGTAAGAAGCTATATACAGGGTCAGTTCCAGTGTCAGTTCCAATACCATATTTACAAGGTGCAGGGATACTGGAGTGGTAGATCAAGTTTTTCAAGTTTATTTTTTTTTATATAGCCCTTCGTACATCAGCTAATATCTCGAAGTGCTGTACAGAAGGTGTAGGGGTAAGGGGGTAGATAGGTGTAGGGGTAAGGTGACTAGGCATCAGGAAATAGATGGAAATAGATTAAACCTAATATTAGATAAAGGGAACCTGAGTTTATGAATAACAAAACATTTTCTTGTTTCTATTTATTTAAAGTTATGCAACACCCAATTCCCCTGTGTGAAAAAGGAATTGCCCCCTAACGCTCAATAACTGGTTGTACCACCTTTAGCTGCAATGACTCCAACCAAATGCTTCCTGTAGTTGTTGATCAGTCTCTCACATCGCTGTGGAGGAATTCTGGCCCACTCGTCCATGTAGAACTGTGACATTTGTGGGTTTTCAAACATGAACTGCTCGTTTCAAGTGCTGCCACAACATCTTAATTGGGATTAGGTCTGAACTTTGACTAGGCCATTCCAAACCTTAAAATGTGTTACTTTTTTGCCATTTTTCATGAAGACTTGATTGTGTGTTTTGAATCATTGTCTTGCTGCATGACCCAGCTGCTCTTCAGCTCACAGACTGATGGCCTGATATTCTCTGATACAGAGCAGAATACATAGTTCCTTCTATAAAGGCAAATCATTTTTTTAAACCTTTATTTAACTAGGCAAGTCAGTTAATTAAGAAAAAATTCTTACTTACAATGACGGCCTAGGAACAGTGGGTTAACTGCCGTGTTCAGGGGCAGAACGACAGATTTTTACCTTGTCAGCTCGGTTATGCGATCTTGCAACCTTTCAGTTGCTAGCAACCTTTCAGGTGCTAGTCGCTCTATCCACTAGGTTACCTGCTACAGTAACCCTCAGGATATTATGACGATAGTAGGCCTAATAATTCATTTAATATCTGAATGCTTTCCTTTGAGCTTTTAGAACTTGTCTGCAAGAGAGCAGATGCACATTGTACAACACACTACAATGTATATGAATAACATGACGATGATTGGGAATGTTTCAAAATGGGATCATGCGTTAGGATCTTTAAGATGACAGAAACAGTGGGTGCCATGCTCATGAAGTAGATGAAGTTGAATGCAATAACATCTGGGTTGTATGTTAGTACTGAAAATCACTTTTGGCTAATCAATAATCTATTAAGAGCTAACTAAATGGATGGCAAGCAAACTTTGTCAGTCACATTTGGCCGACAATGTACATTTTACAAAAAAATACAAAATATGCACACGTACCTGCTGTAGGAATCATTGTTGTTGGTTGGAAGGAAGCGGTTGCAGACAACGGGACAGCAGTTGAGGTTATAGGAGTTGTGATTGTTGATGTAGAGAACGGGGCACCAATTTAGGTTATAGGAGTTGTGATTGTTGATGTAGAGAACGGGGCACCAGTTGATGTTGTAGGAGTTGTGGTTGGTGGTGCAAACACCGGGTTAGCAGTTGAGGTTACAGGAGTTGTGGTTGTAAATGTATTAGTAAGCACTCGGACAGCAGCTGAGGTTATAGGAGTTGCGGTTGTGAATACATTGACAGACATTGAGGTTGTGACATCTGGAGATGCTGAAGTTGCGTTGGTAGATGGGAGTGGGGCTGTTGCATTAGGGATTGGAGCTTCAGTTGTTGTCTGGACAACTGTTAAAAGAAAAAGTAGGCTACCATGGGTTTTGTGGGTATCAGTGGCGGTTGGTGCCGTTTAAGATTAAGGTGGACCGTTTTTTAATGAGCAGGGCCTTGTTTATATTACAGCATATTGGATGACTGTCATTCATATTCCATTCACCCAGTTCAATGTAACAGAGATAGTTTTAGGCTACTACATGATACTCAAATTTGCCCTATACCCATCATGAGGTTGCTACAACCTAGCCTACAAATAAAAGAACATAACGTAATCAAGGTGACGACAGACAGTGACACATTCAATACCACCATGCACACTATTGCCTGAATCTAGCTGATCTGGGGTGTAATCATTAATCCAAACTTTAGCAAAACGGAACTAAAACAAGAGTATCAATTGGACAAATTCAGCTAGGTCCATCCTCGTTTCGTACCGTTTGCTTCCGTTTAAGAAAAGGTTCTGCAACAGAATCGGCAGGATGAATACACCCCTGATTACCCGCACACACAGTTCACTTTCATAGCAGCCATATACAGCATCCTCACTTTGCTCATTGTATAATTCCTACTCACATCCTTCTCCTCCTCTCACCCTTTCCCTTCGCTTGCGCAGCTGTCTATGACAAGGCACAAAAACCCCTCTAAGCCTTCATACCATAACCGCTAACCGCTACACAGCCTACACCGTTGTCACCATATTAGGTAGGTTGGAGGACGACCTCCAGAAGTCGTTATAATTACTGTGTAAGTCTATGGAAGGGGGTGAGAACCATGAGCCTCCTAGGTTTTGTATTGAAGTCAATGTACCCAGAGGAAGACGGAAAATAGCTGTCCTCCGGTTACACCATGGTGCTACCCTAGAGGGTGCTGTGTGAGGCTACTGTAGACCTTAATTGTAAAACTGTATGTTTTAATCAGTTACTTGGTGACGTGAATATATTTAGTATAGTTTTATCTAAAATAATTCAACTTTTTTTATGTTTCATTATTTTTATTTTTATGAAATACACTGAGTAGGATGGTCCTCCATTCCTCCTCTAAGGAGCCTCCACTGATTGAAGTACAGATTGAACTTGTATTTATAATATAATAAATATTACAATTATAATATTTACAATGTTGCTGAAAAACTTTGGGTTTACCTCTCAATCCCATAGGTTTCAAAACCTCTTGAGCTGACAGCCCTGGAGCGGTTTTCATCATATGAAAACTCCCAGGAAAACCTATAAGGAACCAGAGTAAAACGTTCTCAGAACCTCCCTGCAACCTAAAAATGTACGTTCCCAGAACAGGCGAAAAGTTCACTTACATTCTCAGATGGCTCAAAAAAACGTTCAGTTTTACCGGTCAGGAAACTCATGGCTACATTCCCAGAACCAATGGGAGACCAAAAACGTACGTTCCCGCAACTTCCAATGAACCAAATGTGCTAGCTGGGCTGGAACTGAAACAAAATCCTAACCAACAGGTTCTCCATATACAAGCCTTTATAATGTATTCAGTGATGTAGTGGTAAAAAAAAACACGCTTACTTGGGTGTAGCCTATCATGTCAGACACAACAGAATTTTATGAATGCCCATCCATGTGGTAGACCCACCATTTGTAAAACAGGCTGTTGTATTAGCTTTATTAGTCCTGATTCCTGTTACTAGTCAATTTTCTATTTAAGCTCTGAATATCAGCTTCCCAACTTTATCACGAGTTATTGTGAGCCCATTTGCAATGTGTTTACACAGTGTGAAATGCGAAGTGTTTTCTTTTTCGCTATGATCAACTTTGATGGATACAAACATGAAACCACTGTTCATGACAATGGGGTGAAACTCCTGGACAACAGTTGTGATTGTCCATTCCAAATCGTCCATTTTACTTTAACCTGTCCTGACAACAGTAGCCAGATCCCTTGCTACTGTATAGCCAGCCATCTGACTGGACAGAGTGGTGAATGACTGCGTTGCTAACAGTGCATTTTAACTAGCATTGTATTCTGCCTACGCTAGCTTTGCCCTCGTGTGGGTGCTAGCAAGCTAGCAATCAAGCTAGGTAGTGCAAAGGATCATCAGCCAATCTAGTAGGGGCTGGAAGCTTTAGTGAGCTTCGATTGGTTAAGCACGCCGCAACGTTGCAGTGTATTTGCATAAAGTTCAGCTTTCCCCAACTTTGGTCCTGCACTGTTCACGACCCTCGCAAATGCTTGGTCCGGCCAACAGTCCCCATTCCACTTCACTTCTCTTCCATTGGAAATTAATGGCTTTCCATAGTTTCATCTCCCACATCGTCTTCAGTTAAGAGGCACTGTAATGAGGCCAACCCGGGAGAGCAGGAAAACATAACAAGCATACCTGAATCATGATTCTATTCTTTCGCAGAGAGGCAGGCGCGGTTAGAACTCAGATCAAGAATATTAGCTTTGGGAACTTAATCAAATTAAATCAAATTGTTTTGGTCGCATACACATATTTAGCAGATGTTATTGCGGGTGTAGCAATATCTAACAATACACAACAATATACACAAATCTAAAAGTCCGGAGTATAAATATACAGTTGAAGTCGGAAGTTTACTTACACATAGGTTGGAGTCATTAAAACTCGTTATTGAACCACTCCACAAATTTCTTGTTAAGGCAAGTCGGATAGGACATGTACTATGTGCATGACACAAGTAATTTTTCCAACAATTGTTTACAGACAGATTTTTTCACTTATAATTCACTGTATCACAATTCCAGTGGGTCAGAAGTTTACATACACTAAGTTTACTGTGCCTTTCAACAGCTTGGAAAATTCCAGAAAATGATGTCATGGCTTTAGAAGCTTCTGATAGGCTAATTGACATCATTTGAGTCAATTGGAGGTGTACCTGTGGATGTATTTCAAGGCCTCCCTTCAAACTCAGTGCCTCTTTGCTTGACATCATGGGAAAATCTAAAGAAATCAGCCAAGAACTCAGAAAAAAAATGGTAGACCTCCACAAGTCTGGTTCATCCTTGGGAGCAATTTCCAAACGCCTGAAGGTATCACGTTCATCTGTACAAACAATAGTACGCAAGTATAAACACCATGGGACCACGCAGCCATCATACTGCTCAGGAAGGAGACACGTTCTGTCTCCTAGAGATGAACGTACTTTGGTGCGAAAAGTGCAAATCAATCCCAGAACAACAGCAAAGGACCTTGTGAAGATGCTGGAGGAAACAGGTACAGAAGTATCTATATCCACAGTAAAATGAGTCCTATATCGATATAACCTGAAAGGCCGCTCAGCAAGGAAGAAGCCACTGCTCCAAAACCGCCATAAAAAAGCCAGACTACTTTTTGGAGGAATGTCCTCTGGTCTGATGAAACAAAAACAGAACTGTTTGGCCATAATGACCATTGTTATGTTTGGAGGAAAAAGGAGGAGGCTTGCAAGCCGATGAACACCATCCCAACTGTGAAGCACGGGGGTGGCAGCATTATGCTGTTTGGGTGCTTTGCTGCAGGAGGGACTGGTGCACTTCACAAAATAGATGGCATCATGAGGTAGGAAACTTATGTGGATATATTGAAGCAACATCTCAAGACATCAGTCAGGAAGTTAAATATTGGTCACAAATTGGTCTTCCAAATGGACAATGTCCCCAAGCATACTTCCAAAAGGACAACAAAGTCAGGGTATTGGAGTGGCCATCACAAAGCCCTGATCTCAATCCCATAGAACATTTGTGTGCAGAACTGAAAAAGCATGTGCGAGTAAGGAGGTCTACAAACCTGACTCAGTTACACCAGCTCTGTCAGGAGGAATGGGCCAAAATCCACCCAATTTATTGTGGGAAGCTTGTGGAACGCTAACGTTTGACCAAGTTAAACAATTTAAGTTCAATGCTACCAAATACTAATTGAGTGTATGTAAACGTCTGACCCACTGGGAATGTGATGAAAGAAATAAAAGCTGAAATAAGTTATTCTCTCTACTATTATTCTGACATTTCACATTCTTAAAATAGTGTTGATCCTAGCTGACCTAATACAGGGAATTTCTGCTAGGATTAAAAGTCAGGAATTGTGAAAAACTGAGTATAAATGTATTTGGCTAAGGTGTATGTAAACTTCCGACTTCAACTGTATAAATGTGATGGCATGTATAGACATTATGGACAGGGTGTGAGTAGAATATTTAGTAGATCTGTAGAATATGTAGGATAGAATAGTATATGTACAGCAATAGGTGAGTAGGATGTACCTGACTAGAATAAAGTATATACATATGAAATGGGTAAAACAGTATGTAAATATTATTAAAGTGACTAGTGCTTCATTATTAAAGTGACCAGTGTTCCATGTATATGTACATAGGGCATCAGCCTCTAACATGCAGGGTTGAGTAACTGGGTGGTAGCCGGCTAGTGACAGTGACTAAGTTCAGAGCAGGGTACTTGGTGGAGGCTGGCTAGTGATGGCTATTTAACAGTCTGATGGCCTTGAGATAGAAGCTGTTTTTCAGTCTCTCTGCCCCAGCTTTGATGCACCTGTACTGACCTCACCTTCTGGATGATAACGGGCTGAACAGGCCCTGGCTTGGGTGGCTGAGGTTCTTGATGATCTTCTTGGCCTTCCTGTGACACCGGGTGCTGTAGATGTCCTGAAGGGCAGGCATTGTGCTCCCAGTGATGTGTTGGGCTGACCACACCACCCGCTGGAGAGCCCTGCGGTTGCCGTACCAGGTGGTGATACAGCCAACAGAATGCTCTCAATGGTGCATCTGTAAAAATTTGTGAGGGTCTTAGGGGCCAAGATGAATTTCTTCAGCCTCCTGAGGTGATCACACTGTCGTCCGGGAACAGCTGGTGCTCTCATGCATGCTTCAGTGTTGCTTGCCTCGAAGCAAGCATAAAAGGCATTTAGCTCGTCTGGTAGGCTTGTGTCACTGAGCAGCTAGCGGTTGGGTTTCCCTTTGTAGTCCGGAATAGTTTGCAAGCCCTGACACATCCAACGAGCGTCAGAGCCGGTGGAGTAGTATTCAATCTTAGTCCTAAATTTACACTTGCCTGTTTGATGGTTCGTCTGAAGGCATAGTGGGATTTCTTATAAGCGTCAGGATTAGTGTCCCGCTCCTTGAAACCGGCAGCTCTAGCCTTTAGCTCGGTGCAGATGTTGCCTGTAATCCATGGCTTCTGGTTGGGATATGTACGTACGGTCACTGTGGGGATGACATCGTCGATGCACTCATTGATGAAGTCGGTAACTGAGGTGGTATACTCCTCAATGCCATTGGATGAATCCCGGAATATATTCCAGTCTGTGCTAGCAAAACAGTCCTGTAGCGTAGCATCTGCGTCATTTGACCATGTCATGTCTCTCTACGTATGGCATTTTCAATTGTCTCAAACATACTGTTTATTTAAACCCGGATCATTGTGAGATGATTATGATAAATAATAAAGGATGCTCATTACGAGTATATATTGCCCATGATTAGTCTTACGACGCATTATAACTGCATCATAATACCTTACACTTGGATGTTAGTAAAGGTGAGCAAAACCACACGTAACATTATACGGGTAATAGGGTTCTTGTCAATCAAACAGATGTTAGACTCGTCTAACTGCATTGTAAGCCTTCTGGGAACTCGAGGAGAGACTTTATGTAAATCACATGTCACATGTCTATCCAAAGTATTTAGAGAAATCAAGCTGATCAGGTGTTCAGGCTTATGGTTTTGGGCTGAGAGGTTATGCTGTACTTGTAAGAAGCTAGCATGTTAGTTATAGCAAATAATACCATGTTGCTATGTCAATTGGTAAGGGTAAGAGTGAAGGAATTGTGATTGCACAATGAATGATAAATATTGTGCCTTTTAAGGCAGTAATTGATTTTATATGATTAGAGTTGATGGGTGACCAATGCATTTGAAAAGGTCAAGCCCACTCTGACCACTCAATAAGAGAAAGGAGTACTTGTCACTTCAGAAATCCTTATATTGATATTTCCTTACCAAGTTCCATTTACCTTCCAAAATGTCTACACCAATCTCTAGGTAGTTATAGCTGTTTGGATCGCACAGCACATTAGACACATTCTTGTAAGTGACAAAATGACGTTGATATCCAATCCAAAACAGCTATCCTCAAGAGATTAAGTGGCAGAGGGCAGAGCTGAAGAAAACAATGCAAAGGATGTTCAAAATGTAATCAGACGTGATGACCTAGTCTGAGCAGTCCAGATGCAGCTGCTTACATGGATCCCCTTAGAAGTGCCTCTTGTGAAGATAAATTGTCAATTATGCCAGCCTGCGTTGCATAAGGAAATAGCCATTTTGACTTTACACAACAGCAGAGATCTGTATATAATGACGAGATGCTCATGTCTTAGCCCCGAACAATGGGAGTCGTTGTCCCAAAGGCAGGAAGGCAGGCAACAAGCTTAGGTCCAAAATAAGCCGATAAAAATACATTGGGGTTATTTAGGACAGATGTTGTCGAGAGTGAAACCTCTAGCTTAGCCTCTTCAACAACATTTGGAGGTGCTTGATATTGTCAATCTCACATTTTCTAGAGATGCAGATTTAGGCTGACAAGGCAATTAACATCCAGCAAGTACAAGAAGGACAACTGGCATGTCCCTTTATGCAACTGTCCCAAGACCCTACTTGTCACAAGAAATGACTTTGCATAGAGACTAAGAGAAACTTCGAGTCGTGGCGTTCAAATATGAATTCCTGCTCTGTCAACTTCAATTCCTAGTTATCTTTTGTGCTCTCAGCCTGTCCTCTCCTGTGGCTTTGCATCACAAGGTTTTTAATCTCCACAAGAAATAATCAGCTTAAAAAAAAAAAAAAAAATTAAGTATTAGATTATTCTGGAAGGAACAAGTAATTGTGTGTGAAAATGGCTTTGTGAGTGGCCATAAAATGAAGAGGAGCTCATTATAGCTAAAGACATAATGACTGCTGGAAGATGGCTGCCGTATGGAAGCAGAATGTTGCTGGCTCCTTACCTGGAGTTATGGAGCTGCAGTGAATAAATAGGAAATTATAAAACACAGACACATATCAGTGATAGGACTGGAAACGACCAGAAACGTCTTCTCAGCTGCAGATCGAAGCTCATCCCTTCAGTTTTACTATTCCTATTAGCTCATGTTAAACGGATAGTTTTCAGAAACCAGAAAATGTGTTAACCCAATTTAATTGTTTTCTTACTTCAAGAGGGGTTAAGCAGATAAAATGTTAATACAAGCTCTTGTGCTGTGTGAAGTGAAAAATTATAAATGAAATGCTAGTATACACACTTTTACACTCAGGGATATATTAGGCAGTCTGACTCAACAACTGTAGTTTGTTCCAACTGCTGGCTCTGTCCTCGTACCACTGCTGCCCTCTAGTTCTCAGAGAGCCGCTCTGCAGCAGCTTGCTGATGCTATGGAAGCCAGCGCTCAGAGATGCCATCTTCCCCTGGCTGAGGGGTGCCTTGTCTGGAGAGTTGGAAATCAGTAGGAGCTTGGCACCTGGCTTATGCATCTCCTCCTGGGAGCCTCCATTGTCAATGCCCAATTCTTCTGTGCCACAGTGGCACCTCAGGTCAAATCTCTGCCTGGCTAGGTGCCCCTCTCTCAGTCACTGCTACCAGGGGCTCTCTATTTATTTAAATGTATTTATTTAACCTTTGTTTAACTAGGCAAGTCAGTTAAGAACAAATTCTGGGGGCTGGGATTAAAAATAAAGATTAATAAAATAAAAATATAGGAAAAAACACACATCACGACAAGAGACAACACAACACTACATAAAGAGAGACCTAAGACAACAACATAGCATGGCAGCAACGCATGACAACACAACATGGTAGCAACACAACATGACAACAACATGGTAGCAAAGTCGACTCTATAGTCGACTTTGTAAATTATGATTTGTTTTTATTTGACAAATGAGGGTTCAATAAAAAATTATGACTCTCAGTATTGGCTATGATAAGGGTTAGGGGTTTTGTCCCGACCATGTGACCTGGCCAGGAACAACTCTGGACCTTACTTAGAGCCTAACAAAACCAATCCTTTTACTGGTTAGTTAGGTTATTATGGTAAAACTGGGTTTAGCCACTAGGGGCGCTAGCACCTGCAGCATTAATCGCCATATGTTCAACTGCAACAGTCATTGAAAGTAATCTGACCTCAATGTTTTTTAACCAGACTGAGTCTGTTAGGAGTACACGATTTTGTTAATCAAATAGTGGGGAGACCAAAGCAAAGCTGAAGCCGAGATCACACACGTCTGACTAATGAGATCTGTGACACTGCTACTGTACCAAAAAAATGGGAAATAATTGTTCTTCTACCGAGATCTGCATGACCAAAAGAGGCAAAAAATAGTTTGGCTGAAAAATAGCTGTGTTTACTTTTACAGAGATCCATTTTTTTTTAAATTTGAGATGAGAATGACTGAATTACTGCCGCTGACAGACAAACACAGGGTTTATCAATCTACTTCACAGTGTGATCAGTCACCGTGTAGAACTTTTAGAGAGCTATTTTCTTAACGGCAACATCATTTTTTTTTCTTCATAAAAACGACAATCCCATTTTTATTTTGAAAAATGGTGTTATTGCATTGTTCTGTCAAATGTTATTTTGTTTCTGGGGGATTTGTGTGATCTGGTAGATCGCATATTTTGGACTCTAAAATAGCATCCTTTCATACTTGAAGAAGTGTCATGATGAAACAGCTGTTAAGGGACAAAAATAGTCCGTGGATATGTGGTATGTAGCTGACACTGATATTTAAACAGGAACTAATGATGGCTGACTCCAATTCAGTACACAGTAATATTTATTTATTATTACTTATTATGTGGAATATAGATAGAAAACCACATCTGTCAGACAAACAATTACTGAATTTATTGTATTCCACAGTTCCCCAATACCCCAAATACAGATATCACACATACACACCACGGCATATAAGAAAGTGGATTTGCTTGACATAGGCCACAACAACACAACTTATGCCAAACGCATATGGTTTCACACTTCTGTCAGATTGCAATCAAGCAGAATACCTACACTTGATGTTGCTTGCACAATGAAAACAGTAGGGCCTATTCCACATACAAACTACTGAGAAGTTTTGGTCCTTTACAATCTGATTTTAATCACTAGTTACATGAAGAAAACTTGATTTAGTCTTTTTCTCTTGGTGAGATGTTTCACCCCAGTTATTTTGGGTTTCATTTTAGAGTTGTTTAGTCGGCACGACATTACATTTCTTCATTTATCTTTGGATGCATGGTCAAACATAAAGGTTCTGTTAAAACATAGAGTCCTGTTATGTCTGCACCCTAACACAAGGCCATGGTGTTCTGGAACGGTTGCTTGTATAAATAACTGTTGTGTAAACTATTTGATTGTATTATTACCTCCCATTAAGGGACATGGAACCATTTACTCTTTAAGCTCCTTCCCTGACTGAGATCAGAGACCTTGCAGCTGTTTGTATTAAAGATTCGCTATTATACTTTAAATTAGTCTCTGCCTAAATCTTTGGATCGAGTTTTCCACAACATTTGGTGCCGTGACCCAGATGAGAGCGACCTGACTTTTTGACCCGTTTCGCTCGGCTTGGACCCAGACATATTTCTGGCCACAAAAAAAAAGGTAAGATACCTTATTTTTACATCTCTGTGAGTAACTGTCTGTTTTGCCCACATGTAGGGATCGGTTTACCTAAAATCACGTGATAGCAGGAATTGCCACAGCTCGCATTGATGTGCCATCCTGGATGAACTGCACTACCTGAGCCACTTGTGTGGGTTGTAGACTCCGTCTCATGCTACCACTAGAGTGAGAGCACCGCCAGCATTCAAAAGTGACCAAAACATCAGCCAGGAAGCAAGGAACGAGAAGTGGTCTGTGATCACCACCTGCAGAATCACTCCTTTTTTGGGGGTGTCTTGCTAATTGCCTATAATTTCCACCTTTTGTCTATTCCATTTGCACAACAGCATGTGAAATTTATTGTCAATTAGTTGCTTCCTAAGTGGACAGTTAGATTTCACAGAAGTGTGATTGACTTGGAGTTACATTGTGTTGTTTAAGTGTTCCCTTTATTTTTTTGAGCAGTGTAGATACTTTTGTACCTGTTTCCTGCAGCATCTTCACAATGTCCTTTGCTGTTGTTCTGGTATTGATTTGCACTTTTCGCACCAAGGTAGGTTCATCTCTAGGAGACAGAACGCGTCTCCTTCTTGAGCGGTATGACGGCTGCGTGGTCCCATGGTGTTTACACTTGCGTACTATTGTTTGTACAGATGAACGCGATACCTTCAGGCGTTTGGAAATTGCTCCCAAAGATGAACCAGACTTGTGGAGTGCTACATTGTTTTTTCTGAGGTCTTGGCTGATTTCTTTTGATTTTCCCATGATGTCAAGCAAAGAGGCATTGAGTTTGAAGTAAGGCCTTGAAATATATCCACAGGTACACCTCCAATTGACTCCAATGATGTCAATTAGCCTATCAGAAGCTTCTAAAGCCATTTATGGAATTTTCCAAGCTGTTTAAAGGCACAGTCAACTTAGTGCAGGTAAACTTCTGACCCACCCATGTCCTAACCGACTTGCCAAAACTATAGTTTGTTAACAAGAAATTTGTGGAGTGGTTCAAAAATGAGTTTTAATGACTCCAACCTAAGTGTATGTAAACTTCCGACTTCAACTGTACGTAAGAAGTGTAAAAAATATTTTGAGAAATGTTCAGAGTGGTCCCCTTACGGATCATGTGATAAAGAGAAGGTAAAGACACCGTATGACTGTCTAAAAGGTCTGTGAGATAGAGGATCAGACAAAGAAAACCGCCTCCCACGACAAATACCATCACCAAGCTAATCAGAGTCTCCATGCGGAACTAAATAAACCAAGCTGCAATGCGAAAATGAACTGACCTCTCCCTCAGCTCCCCCTACACAGCCCCACCACCAGGGGTTTTGTATTCTCCACTGGAACACCTAAAATTGCAATGTTCCTCAGATGTTGCTCATCATCCTCCTCCTCCTCCAGCATATGGAGATGATGATGCTACCTGTGTGAAGGTTCCCAAACAATCTACAGTGCATTCGGGAAAGGATTCAGACCTCTTGACTTTTTCCACATTGTGTTACGTTACAACCTTATTCTAAAAGGGATTAAATACCCCATAATGACAAAGCAAAAACAGGTTTTTAGAAATTGTAGTAAATGTATAAAAAAATAATTAACTGAAATATCACATTTACATAATTATTCAGACCCTGTACTCAGTTCTTTGTTGAAGCACCTTTGGCAGCGATTACAGCCTCGAGACTTCTCGGGTATGACGCTACAAGCTTGGCACACCTGTATTTGGGGAGTTTCTGCCATTCTTCTCTGTAGATCCTCTCAAGCTCTGTCAGGTTGGATGGGGAGCGTCGCTGCACAGCTATTTTCAGGTCTCTCCAGAGATGTTCGATCAGGTTCAAGTCCGTGCTCTGGCTGGGCCACTCAAGGACATTTAGAGACACTTTCCGAAACCACTCCTGCGTTGTCTTGGCTGTGTGCTTAGGGTCGTTGGAAGGTGAACCGTCGCCCCAGTCTGAGGTCCTGAGCACTCTGGAGCAGGTTTTCATCAAGGATCTCTCTGTACTTTGCGCCTTTCATCTTTCCCTCGATCCTGACTAGTCTCTCAGTCCCTGCCGCAGAAAAACATCCCCACAGCATTATGTTGCCACCACCATGCTTCACCTCAGGGATGGTGCCGGGTTTCCTCCAGACGTGACACTTGGCATTCAGGCGAAATAATTAGATCTTGGTTTCATCAGACCAGAGAATCTTGTTTCTCATAGTCTGAGAGTCTTTAGGTTCCTGTTGGCAAACTCCAAGTGGGCTGTCATGTGCCTTTTACTGAGGAGTGGCTTCTGTCTGGCCTCTCTACCATAAAGACCTGATTGGTGGAGTGGGGCAGATATGGTTGTCCTTCTGGAAGGTTCTCCCATCTCCACAGAGGAACTCTGGAGCTCTGTCAGAGTGACCCTTGCTCAGTTTGGCCGGGCGGCCAGCTCTAGGAACAGTCTTGGTGGTTCCAAACTTCTTCCATTTAAGAATGATGGAGGCCACTGTGTTCTTGGGGACCTTCAATGCTGCAGACATTTTTTGTTATCCTTCCCCCAGATCTGTGCCTCGACACAATCCTGTGTCGGAGCTCTATGGACAATTCCTTCGACCTCATGGCTTGATTTCTGCTCTGACATGCACTGTCAACTGTTGGACCTTACTGTATATAGACAGGTGTGTAACTTTCCAAATCATGTTCATTCAGTTGAATTTATCACAGGTGGACTCCAATCAAGTTGTAGAAACATCTGAAGGATGATCAATGGAAACAGGATGCACCTGAGCTCAATTTCAAGTGTCATAGCAAAGGGTCTGAATACTTATGTAAACAAGGTATTTCAGTTTTTTTAATAAAAAATGTGCAAACATTTATAAAAATCTCTTTTCATTTTGTCGTTATGGGGTATTGTGTGTAGACTGATGAGGACAAATAATATGTAATCCATTTTTGACTAAGGCTGTAACGTAACAAAATGTGGAAAAAGTCAAGGGGTCTGAATACTTTCTGAATACACTGTATCATAAGGAATTAGTTCTGGATGCTTGAACAGCGACATGTCTGTCTTGTGTTGATCTAGCTAATTAGCTAGTTAGCTATATACAGCTAGCATGTATACACTCACTGCAATGTGCTACTTGCATGTCCATTGGCCAGGTTTAGATTCAACATAGCTAATTGTTTCTTAACAAGACAATTTGTTTCATAGCTACAGTTTCTGTTGTGAAAGGCTGGTCTTGGTTGAGGAAACGTAGGCTAACTAGCAGTGTTTGTGCTGAAACTGACATCTGGCTGCACACATAGATAATCTAGCCAGTTTGACTGTAGCTATCATGCCGGAGTAGCTACTGTAGATGAGCAGTGCCCATTGCATGTATTATAAGTTATCAGGGTGGCAATTTCCAAACGTTTGGTGTTGACTATGAAATTTACTTCGCTAACTATCTATGCTTTATGGAAGAACGTAGCTAACTAGGATATATTGTGCCAGCTAGTGACCACTGCAGAGCTGCCTCCAGAACAATATTCGGGATTTTCTGTCCAGAAAACGTTGAGCTAAAAGAGCCATTTGGTCCAGAACACTGAGCTTAAAGAGCCATTCTGTCCAGAAAACGTTGAGCTAAAAGATCCATTATTGTCTAAACCCTTTGAGCTAAAAAAAGCCATTCTGTCCACAACACTTTGAGCCAAAAGAACCATTCTGTCCAGAACATTTTGAGTTAAAAGAACCATTCTGTCCAGAACATTTTGAGTTAAAATAGCTATTCTGTCCAGAACACTTTGAGTTAAAAGAACCATTCTGTCCACAACACTTTGAGCCAAAATAACCATTCTGTCCAGAACATTTTGAGTTAAAAGAACCATTCAGCTAAAAATCATCCTGTCACATCATGCTCAGTGTTATAAAACAGAAATGTTCTGAGCAATCCAGATAGTCTCATCTACTGAATAACCTTTGATGGCAAATCTGGCTGATTATATCATACTGCTGCAGGGACGTGTACACACACACACACACACACACACACACACACACACACACACACACACACACACACACACACACACACACACACACACACACACAGGCATGCACACGCACGCATGAAGATATCTCCGGCCTCGTCTGTGAATTCACATTGTCACTCCACACCTGTCTTTGTGATGCTGCAGGGGACAGAGGAAAGGCAGGTGGCAGGGAACCAAGCGTTCAGTCACCATCAAACAGGTTTAGCTAGTGAACAGTATCTGTCACTGTATTGACCGCTATCAACAGTCTGTAATTTTACTACAATAAATAAACAATAAACCATGTCCACAGCTATACAGTATGTAGTATGTTCCTCAATGGGCATGTTTGATCTTTAAAAATATATATATATATATATATCACCTTTATTAAAGGACAGTTGTGTGCACAGAAGGCTGGGCACCTCTTACATGAGGCTCTGGAGGAGGGACACCTCTTACATGAGGCTCTGGAGGAGGGACACCTCTTACATGAGGCTCTGGAGGAGGGACACCTCTTACATGAGGCTCTGGAGGAGGGACATCTCTTACATGAGGCTCTGGAGAAGGGACACCTCTTAAATGAGGCTCTGGAGGAAGGACTCCTCTTACATGAGGCTCTGGAGGAAGGACTCCTCTTACATGAGGCTCTGGAGGAAGGACTCCTCTTACAAGAGGCTCTGGAGGAAGGACTCCTCTTACATGAGGCTCTGGAGGAAGGACTCCTCTTACATGAGGCTCTGGAGGAGGGACACCTCTTACATGAGGCTCTGGAGGAGGGACACCTCTTACATGAGGCTCTGGAGGAGGGACACCTCTTACATGAGGCTCTGGTTTAACTAGGTCTTGTTTAACTAGGTAAGTCAGTTAAGAACAAATTCTTATTTACAATGACGGCCTATCAGGGGTCAAACCCGGACGACGCTGGGCCAATTGTGCGCTGCCCTATGGGACTCCCAATCACGGCCGGATGTGATACAGCCTGGATCAGAATTATTACAGAGCAGTCATCCTATGACATGACCGATGATTGGAAAGAATTCAGAGTATTTGTCTAAATGTATAACCAGGAAGCTCAGTGGAGTCTAGTTGAGAGTGAGGATGATACAGAGGCGACAACAAAACATGCTAACCTCTCACCAGTACCAATAACAGGGGAGGATACCATTTTTTGGAGAGTTATGATCGGCTTGTGCCTCCGTAACATTGTCACTCATCATTATTCGCGATTCCTTCATGATTATTCATAATCATGGCTTCATCCACATGAATGTACTGTAGATTTGATCAGAAACATCTTCTCCTCTTACTTACAATAGAAGTGACTCCAAAATGACACAAGACATTATTCACCATTCAGTTCCTATTGGGCAAAACACAACCAAAACAAACTGCAAATGCATCCAACAGGTTTGTAGGTTGATGTCAGAAAGCTTGATGTAATAATTGCGTGCTAGGAATATGGGACCAACTACTGTACTTTCATTTCTATACAGTAAAACAGATAGAGTATGTATGAAAATACCCTCAAATAAAAAGTGTTATTCTGTACTGTCGCCGAATATGAAACATTCAATCTCAAAGCCAACATGCTAGAGTATAGAGCCAAATTGAATATTTTAGCTTCACTGTTGTAGCCAATACATATAGGGTCGACTGTAACTGCATCAAAAAAGTTCAATACCACATTTGGTGGGGTGGAAATGAAGACTGCTCCTGTGGCAGGACAATATGTCATGTGAAAACTGAAGCACAAGCTGCTAATTGACTTCCAAAATCAAAACTCCCGTTCTTCAGTCTTCCAAAATGAGAGCTCCGAGGAGTCTAGACGCCTGGGGTTTTCAATTCCCACGAGTAAAAGGCAACATCAGGCCAGAACCACACAGCTTCTTGGGATTCTGACAACTGTTTAATTACTCATCAGAAATGAAATGTCAGTCGGAAAGATACTTCTTCCAGAAGGCCATGTCCTTAAAAATGAGGGGGAAAAGAATGCTGTGGAAGAAATGATGTGAAAGAGAGACCGGTATCTGATTATACCGGTCTCAGCTTTCTGATGTGGATGACTTCATGGCTGTGTTTACACAAACGGTCCAAATCTGATCTTTTTGCCACTAATAGGTCTTTCAGATGATCAGATCTTTTGCCAATAATTCGGCAAAAGATCAGCATTGGGTTGCCTGTGTTAACGCAGCCCATGACGTATTCTACTGTTTGTTGACTTGCCACCTGGTTGGAGGGCACCTGATACTGCTGCAATGCAATCAATGTTTTACATCGTTTCTATAGTTCTGATCTAGTCTGGAGAAAATGGTTAGGGTCGTTAATCGCGAGAGTACATAGCAGTGAAAACTGAATATGAGCACAAAGAGCTCAACAGTCCACTACCTCAGAGTGAGAGTCTCTTGACCCGAGGACTCTGATCCAGGTGAAAAACCTTGCTAGTGGACAAATGTGGAATGTGACTGTGTTCACTCAATGTTTTAAGGAGTCCTGCTTGTGGTATCAGGGCGGATTCAGGGTTGACCTCACGCTGGGGCGGTCATGGTAAGTGGCAATATAAAGGGAAATTGGGCTCTTCAACCTAGAGTAGAGGACAACTCAGAAACAATTACACTGTCTAGATAAGCAGCAATGATAATGGCTTGATGTAAATGGCATGGCTGGTATTATTCTCTTGTCTTTACTGCTATTCAGGGTCGGACTACCGCATTTGGGGCCACAGGGTATTTTTCTCTCTGCCCCATGGCAAAAAGTGTAGAATTACAAGAAATTAGCTTAAAAACTGCTACATTTTCTCTCAGTCTCGTGATAAAATGTGTAAAATAGCAATATAAAACTTCCCTTTTTGGGGGGTGGTTGGAGGGTGGAAGGTATCAGCTAACTTAATGTATTTTGCCATGGTGCAGAAAAAAAAAAATATATATTTTATAATGCTATTATACACATTTTGTCATGAGGCTAATACAGTGGTCACCAACCTTTTCTGAGTCAAGATCACTTTCTGAGTCAAAATGCAGGCCGAGATCTACCGCTGTGATTTGTTTATACAATACAATACAATACAATACAATACAATACAATACAATACAATACAATACAAAAAAAAAACCTAAGCCTATGCAACACTAACCAATTAAAAACAGTTCTGTAGCAATGAGGTTAGTGCAGTAGACTATAGGCCCAATACATTATCACTGCATATTGGCTTTGCTTTCATTGCCCTGCCAATGTTGTTCTTCTTAGATCATTTAGAAATGATATATAAACAAAAAATGGTATATGATCACACTGGTAATAGATCAGTTGTTGAATTACTTATGAGGCACTAGAGCTCAAGCAGTAGAACATTTGAGGTGCCGGTACTCAGCTCTGGTGAGCTCCTGCCCAAGTCAACCACTGATGTTGTTACTTCTATGACCAGAGAAAGTGAAATATTCCTCAATATAAAAAAAGACTCAAACTGCTAATAATAATAACTACCTTGCTCAGGAGATTAGATCCAGCAACCTTTCGGTTACGCGCCCAACGCTATAACCACTAGGCTACCTGCTGCAGGCGTTGGAGACCCCTTGGCCTAGTGATATCCACGGGGGACTACAAGAGAGACCAAAAAGGGGGAGGTTCTTTATTGTCCTTCTGGTTGTGCCACAGGAAGTGGAATCTAAGGGGATGGATCACTGTTTCACAGCTAAGCTCTTTCATTTGTAACTGTTAGGCGAGACGAGACCAGTCCATCCTCTCTCTCGCTTGTTGTCATGTCTCCGCCTGCCAGCTCTAATTGAAGGTTTGCTTTGTCAGGGTTCCGTTCTTGAGTTGGATCACAAACTGGGTGCACTGCATTGAAAAACAAACAAATCAAGAGAAATAGAAAAAAAACGGATAGAATCCTGTTACCAAGTCTAAACACCAGACACTTCTCCCCCAAATATACCTGTTTTCAATGCAGTTCAGACAGAAAACACCACATATTCATTTTAAACATGTATTAGAAAGTAAAAGACAATACATCTCCACATCTAAAAACTGTGTAATGCAATGGATACACCTGCATAGTATTGGGCAAATTACACCCGGTTACAGAGTGATCAGAAATGCAATATCCTGGACATCTAACGTGTTCCATTAAGATTTTTTTTTAAATGCTATAGATTTATATAGACTTATAACATATGATTGCTATGTGGAGTTTTTTGACAACATCACGTGTTATACAATGAGATCCAAAAGTATGGGGACGGTGACCAATTTTTTGTTGTTATTTATTATATGAATCATGAATAATGATGTGTGAGAAAGTTACAGACGCACAAATATCATATCCCAAGGACATGCTCACCTCTCACCATTACAATAATGGTGGAGATTAGCATTTTTGGGGGGTTATGATATTTGTTCATCTGTAACTTTCCCACTCATCATTCAGGTCTGTCCGTAATCATGGCGATGATCCACGGTCCGGTGCCTCCAGTGACGAAGCCTCCAGCGACGGTCGACGGTCCAGAGCCTCCAGCGACGATCTGCAGTCCAGAGCCTTCAGCAGGGGTTCTCAGTCCGGAGCCTCCGGTGACGATCCACGGTCCGGTGCCTCCAGCGACGACCCACGGTCCGGAACTTCCGGCGATGAACCCCACACCAGAGCCGCCATGGAGGAAGACGTATCTGCGAGCGGAGTGGGTACTTCGTCCCGCACCGGAGCCGCCCCCGACGCCCTGCGTCATCCATCATAGATGCCCACCCGGACCCTCCCCTATTGAGTCAGGTTTTGCGGTCGGAGTCCGCACCTTTGGGGGGGCGGGGGTACTTTCACGTCCTGACCATAGTAAGCTGTTTTTTCTCTGTGTTGGTTGGGGCGTGATAGTGACTTGGGTGGGTCATCTAGGAGTTTTTGTATTCCTATGGTGGCCTGATATGGTTCCCAATCAGAGGCAGCTGTTTATCATTGTCTCTGATTGGGGATCATATTTAGGTAGCCATTTCCTCATTTGTGTTTGTGGGATCGTGTCTATGTTTAGTCGCCTGTCAGTGCTAGTTGTATAGCTTCACGTTTCGTTTGGTTCGTTGATTTTGTTGTTTTTTGTCCAGTGTTCATTTATTAAAATGAATATGTACGCCTACCAAGCTGCACCTTGGTCTCATCCTTACGACGATCGTGAAGGTAGCATCCACATTAGTGTTTAGAAAAATAATATATTCTTATTTACAATAAAAGTGACTCCAAAATGACACAAAACATTATTTATCATTAATTTCTATTGGGCAATTCAGACCCCTTGACTTTTTCAACATTTTGTTATGTTACAGCCTTATTCTAAAATTGATTAAACAGTTTTTCCCCCTCATCAATCTACTCACAATACCACATAATGACAAAGCGCCAACAATCTTTTTGTTTTTTTGCAAATTTACTGAACATTAAAAACTGAAATACCTTATTTACATAAATATTCAGACCATTTGCTATGAGAATTTTAATTGAGCTCAGGTGCATCCTGTTTCCATTGATCATCCTTGAGATGTTTCTACAACTTGATTGGAGTCCACCTGAGGTAAATTCAATTGATTGGACATGATTTGGAAAGGCACACACCTATTAGGTCCCACAGTTGACAGTGCACGTCAGAGCAAAGACCAAGCCATGAGGTCGAAGGAATTGTCCATAGAGATCCAAGACAGGATTGTGTCGAGGCACAGATCTGGGGAAGGGTAACATTTCAAGGTCCCCAAGAACAGTGGCCTCCATCATTACTCAATGGAAGAACAATCAAGACTCCTCCTACAGCTGGCCGCCCGGCCAAACTGAGCAATCAGGAGAGAAGAGCCTTGGTCAGGGGGATGACCAAGAACCTGATCGTCACTCTAACAGAGCTCCAGAGTTCCTCTGTGGAGATGGGAGAACCTTCCAGAAGAACAACCATCTCTGCCCCACTCCACAAACCAGGCCTTTATGGTAGAGTGACCAGATGGAAGCTTAGAATTTTCCAAAAGACACCTAAAGGAGTCTCACACCATGAGAAACAAGTTTCTCTGTTCTGATGAAACCAATATTGAACTCTTTGGCCTGAATGCCAAGCGTCACGTCTGGAGGAATCCTGGCACCATCCCTACGGTAAAGCATGGTGGTGCTAGCATAATGCTGTGGGGATGGTTTTCAGCAGCAGGGAATGGGAGACTAGTCAGGATCGAGGGAAAGATGAACGGAGCAAAGTACAGAGAGATCCTTGATGAAAACCTGCTCCAGAGTGCTCAGGACCTCAGACTGGGGCGAAGGTTCACCTTCCAACAGGACAACAACCCTAAGCACACAGCCAAGACAATGCAGGAGTGGCTTCGGGAGAAGTCTCTAAATGTCCTTGCGTGGACCAGCCAGAGCCTGGACTTGAACCCAGTCAAACATCTCTGGAGAGACCTGAAATTAGCTGTGCAGCGACGTTCACCATCCAACCTGACAGAACGAGAGGATCTGCAGAGAGAATGGGAGAAACTCCACAAATACAATTGTGCCAAGCGTGCGTCATACCCAAGAAGACTCGAGGCTGTAATCGCTGCCAAAGGTGCTTCAACAAAGTACAGAGTAAAGGGTCTGAATACTTATGTAAATGTCATGTTTCATTTTTTTTTATACATGTGCAAAAATGTCTAAAACCTGTTTTTGCTTTGTATTTAAAAAAATATATATTTCAGAATAAGGCTGTAACGTAACACAATGTGGAAAAAGTCAAGGGGTCTGAATGCTTTCCGAATGCACTGTAAGTGAATTTGTCCCAATACTTTTGGCCCCCTAAAATGGGGGGACTATGTACAAATAGTGCTGTAATTCACCCAATATGGATGAAAATACTCTCAAATTAAAGCTGACAGTCTTACTGCAATTTAACCTCAGTCATTGTATCATTTCAAATCCTAAATGCTGGAATACAGAGCCAAAACAACAATAAATGTGTCAATGACCCAATACTTTTGGAGCTCACTGTAAATGTAGAAAGCGCAGATTGTGTTTGTAACACCCCTTATAGCACTGAGAAGATATTAATCACTCACCACTTTCCTCTGTTTCAAATAGCACCCTACTGCTTACATGGCACACTCTTTAAGAACCAGAGCCCTATGGCTCCCACTATATAGGGAATAAGTGGTGCAGGTAGCCTAGCGGTTAAGCGTGTCGGGCCAGTAACCGAAAGGTCGCTGGTTCGATTCCCTGAGATGACTATGTGAAAAATCTGTTAATGTTCCCTTGTGAGAGGCACTTAACCCTAATTGCCCCTGTAAGTCGCTCTGGGTAAGTTGTCTACTAAATGACTAAAATGTAAATGTGTCAAAAATGTAGAAAAAAAAAAAGCCTATTTAACGCTGTAGTCAGGGACAGATGCTGATTAATCCAATTGTCTGTCTGTTTGTGCAGCTATTGGTCTGTTGCCAAATAGATTAGCATTTCAGAGTTCCCTGTAATACAATTCAGGCATTTCATTAATGGTCCTTACCTACCAGGCCATAGAAATACACAATGCTGTGCAGCTGTAATGACAACGAGTATAAGTGAATTAAACCAACACAATTAGATTGGGAGATGACATGGGATGAGCTGACATGACTGTGCAATTATGTCTTTTCTAATGCCACATATCCATAAAGGCATTGTGGTCCACTGTGAAATCATGGGCCCCAGAAGAACCCTGGACAATTGTTTGAATGAACCTACTAGATAAGTTGTTAAGAGAGACAATGATCATATAAACAGCCCTTTCTCTATCTGCAGACAACAGCCAGCGGCCTCCTGTTTTTGAGGGGGGAATTTGTCACGCTTTCTCCTCTCAAGAGGCTTGTTGGGAAAGAACTGAGCGGAACGGCTGCCTCCCTGCAGAAGCAATAGGACAAGGTTGCCAATGTTTTTGGGATGGTAATAATATTGTATTTTTCTATAAATTCACATGGCACCAGCATCTCCTTGGATTGCATTCGGCACTTTGTCACATTGTTCTCCTATGGCAAAGAATGCCTCAGTCTCACAACAAAATGTTACAGCACAGTGTATCATTATTGACATTTGAATGGCATTGGTGTGGTTTTGCCTTTGTAACACACCTCATTGTGTTCTCAGCTCAGACTGAAAGATACACAGGAAGTGGGACTGATGCTGTATATTCAACTCAATTCAAGCTTGCCCCCTGCTGCGAGAGGAAGTGGTATCTAAAATCCCCAATACGTTTATCCTTGGATTATTGGGGTTGATTTTGTTAGCTTTTTTGAGTGAAAAACTATATGAGAGGACTGCCTGAATTGTTTGTGTTTGAAAATACGCAGAGTATATTGGTATCTGACTGACAAAAGCCACACAAGGACACACACAAATACCCGAGTCATTACCAGCCTACTTCTCTGACTGACAGAGGATCAAAATGAAATCACTGTAAACCCCGCTTCGCAGCGTGAGCTAAAACAGAAACCTGGTGTTTTCAAATCTTTTCCCGACAAGGTGAGTTCGAAGTTCACAGAAATTCACTCGTAATTGGCTGCTAAAGACAGAAGGTCACCGGTAATTGGCTGCTAACGCATCCCAAGCATTGACGGGGGACGGGGGACGGGGGGGGGGGGGGGGGGGGGGGGGGATGCGGCGCAATTAGTAGGTAATGCATGGGAGTCCCCTCCAGCACGCATTGTAATTCACAGATTGTGCAATGAAGGGATCAACTTGGTTTGACTGTCCTGGGTGGCATCCGAATTAGCCTGTGTAATGCTTCAACTCTAAGCAGAATGTTAGGCACACTAGACATAGTGAGCATGGTTACATGCACACAATAACACAATTATTGTGAACAGTCAGATTAATATAACAGTTTGATTTAAACGTTGACATGCTTTGCAAGAAGAATGATTTTCCTAATAATCCTGTTTACACGGACACATCTGAAATCAGGCTACCTGATGGGACTTTGATAAATGCATAAAATCGGCAATCACAATAAGCGTTCTACCACAGTGACCATGTTGTTTTTTGGGAAGCGTATTTGATTCTGAGTTCGGACATATAAAGTTTGTATGTGAAAACTATTTCTAAGAGGGATACTTTAAGTTTTTCCCGAACTCACTCCACTCAGGCAAAAGAAGTTAGCTTGCGCTGCTTGTGTTAGCACGTGCGCAGATCAAATACACAGCTGGGACTCTGATTAAAGTGTCCTAATCATTCTAAAGATTGTTCAGAAAACCAGGTGTTTTAATGGCTGTATCCTTAATTCGATTATGACCTTACGCTGACAAAGATAAGTAAAATAAAGTGTTTACATGACTGATGCCTGATCCAGGCTGTATCACAACCGGTCGTGATTGGGAGTCCCATAGGGCGGCAAATTGGCCCAGCGGCATCCGGGTTTGGCCGAGGTAGGCCATCATTGTAAATAAGAATTTGTTCTTAACTGGCTTGCCTAGTTAAATAAAGGTAAAAAATAAAAAATGCCATACTCGGGCCTAGTGCCGTAATCAGTTTAATATTGAATTATTAGTGTGCATGTAAACATATTCAGTGTAGTAGGTACATAGGGGTGACAGGGTATTAAGTGTGGCGTGCGTAGTCAATCGAGTATACTGTAGGCTAGGGTTCAATTTTGAGGGTTGCACAGAGCTTGACTTCCTTGTATGGTCTTTGACATGCTAAATAATAAATAAATAATAGTAAATATCTAGCGGTGAAGGGGATAGCATTGAAGGAACAGAGCGCTCTATATAATGAGCCAATTAAAACAGTCTTTCCATGACAGCTGCCTAAGACTACGGTTGCATTCCAAATGGCATGCTATTCATAGTGCACTACTTTTTACAAGAGCTATATGGGCCCGGGTCCAAAGTAGTGCACTATATAGGGAATAGGGTACAATTTGAGACACAGTCAGTTGAATCATCTTCATATTAACGTGACAGAATAATGCATTGCGAGTGATCTAATGTTTACGTCTAGATCAGCAGGCTTTCTTTACACAACAGAATCTCAGGTACCATATTGTCAACCTCAGGTACCATGTTGTCAACCTCAGGTACCATGTTGTCAACCTCAGGTACCATGTTGTCAACCTCAGGTACCATCTTGTCAACCTCAGGTACCATCTTGTCAACCTCAGGTACCATCTTGTCAACCTCAGGTACCATGTTGTCAACCTCAGGTACCATGTTGTCAACCTCAGGTACCATGTTGTCAACCTCAGGTACCATGTTGTCAACCTCAGGTACCATGTTGTCAACCTCAGGTACCATGTTGTCAATCTCAGGTACCATGCTGTCAGCCGCAGGTACCATGTTGTCAACCTCAGGTACCATATTGTCAACCTCAGGTACCATGTTGTCAACCTCAGGTACCATGTTGTCAATCTCAGGTACCATGTTGTCAACCTCAGGTACCATGTTGTCAACCTCAGGTACCATGTTGTCAACCTCAGGTACCATGTTGTCAACCTCAGGTACCATGTTGTCAACCTCAGGTACCATGTTGTCAATCTCAGGTACCATGCTGTCAGCCGCAGGTACCATGTTGTCAATCTCAGGTACCAAGTTGTCAACCTCAGGTACCATGGTAACAACCTCCGGTACCATGCTGTCAGCCGCAGGTACCATGTTGTCAATCTCAGGTACCAAGTTGTCAACCTCAGGTACCATGGTAACAACCTCCGGTACCATGCTGTCACCTTCATGTACCATGGTAACAACCTCAGGTACCATGGTAACAACCTCAGGTACCATGGTAACAACCTCAGGTACCACGGTAACAACCTCAGGTACCATGCTGTCAACTGCAGGTACCATGTTAACAACCTTAGGTACCATGGTACTGTAACAACCTCAGGCACCATGCTGACAACCTCAGGTACCATGTTAACAACCTCAGGTACCATGGTAACAACCTCAGGTACCCATGTTGACAACCTCGGGTACCATGGTAACAACCTCAGGTACCACGGTAACAACCTCAGGTACCACGGTAACAACCTCAGGTACCACGGTAACAACCTCAGGTACCACGGTAACAACCTCAGGTACCATGGTAACAACCTCAGGTACCCATGTTGACAACCTCAGGTACCATGTTGACAACCTCAGGTACCATGTTGACAACCTCAGGTACCATGGTAACAACCTCAGGTACCATGGTAACAACCTCAGGTACCCATGTTGACAACCTCAGGTACCATGTTGACAACCTCAGGTACCATGGTAACAACCTCAGGTACCATGGTAACAACCTCAGGTACCATGGTAACAACCTCAGGTACCATGGTAACAACCTCAGGTACCATGGTAACAACCTCAGGTACCATGGTAACAACGTCAGGTACCCATGTTAACAACCTCAGGTACCATGTTAACAACCTCAGGTACCATGGTAAGAACCTCAGGTACTGTGGTAAGAACCTCAGGTACTGTGGTAACAACCTCAGGTACCCATGTTGACAACCTCGGGTACCATGGTAATAACCTCAGGTACCGTGGTAACAACCTGATTTTCCTGCTCTATTATTTGCTCTATCTGTGCTCCTTTATAAGGCTTGCGTCCCAAATGGCATCTTATTCCCTTTGTAGTGCACTGCTTTTAACTAGGGCCTATAGGAAATAGCGTGCCATTTTTTTTCTATTTAAATTCTTTTCTATTTTATATACCATCTGTGAGAAGACTGGTATGCAGCCAGTGCATGAAATCACAAGAACATTACCAATACATATCTGCCTACACTGGAATGTGTCATTGCTGGTGGATGCATGGGTCAGTGCAGCAGGCAGAAGCTGCAGTGAACTTCATGCCCAGATGACTTATACATAATCTATCTCATCTGATGTCATCATAGCCCATCTGAGTACCTCCAATACACAGTACTGGTACAGCACTCTCACTGATTGTGCTCATCGTACTAATGATAATTTCTGGTATAACATGTATTACATCAGTCTACTAATATTACATGCCTGGATCAACATCTCATATCTGACACAGATACTGTATTTAAAGGCTAATATTGAATCCACATGTTTATTTATGTTTATGGTAATGACATGATATCTCAGATTTCAAAGTGATGTTTTTTTTGAAAGACTGTATCAAACAGCCGTGGAGATGATATTCATTTGATATGAGCGCTGCATGTCAGGTTGTAACGACCGACGCTGGAGAAGAGAAGCAGGTACCGGGAGTCAACATTTAATAAGGAACAGACAGGAAACAAGACAGGAACAGTGTCAGCACACGAGTATATAAGGACTAATGAAAATCACTGCAGAAGCAGGGAACAGAGAGGGGAACCAGACAGATATAGGGAAGGTAATGACAGAGGTGATTGAGTCCAGGTGAGTGCAATATGCGTGTGACGAGGGGAAGGCAGGTGTGCGCAATGCTGGGGAGCCTGAAACCCTCAAGCGCCAGGGGGGAAGAGCGGGAGCAGGCGTGACACAGATTGTTTTGTGTTTTTATGAAAACTTGATGTGAGCTTTGCATGTCAGATTGTGTTGTGTTTTAATGAAAATGTGATACAAGTTTCGCATGTCAGATTGTGTTTTTATAATGACCATTGTTCTGAATGGCTTCTGAGATTGTATGTCCTTCCATTGTTTGCTTACAAAGCAGTGGTAAACAACAAAAAAAGAGCTGTTGGGGAATTTTGGGATTTTGTGGCAAACAACTGTCTGTATGACTACATCAAATTCAAGCTCGCACTATCAACTGCACATTCACACTTGGTGATAAACATTTTACTTGGGGGCTACAGTAAGCTATACCTATAGCAGAACGCAAATGAGGACAAGATAATTTGCACGTTTATCAAAGCCCAGCACTGAATCTACCTTAAGTGGGTTACATTTCAAATCCGTTTTGCTTGAGGCACAAAGGAAGTAAGACACATGGGCAATTCCACCGTAGCAGAATTGCGCTGAGACTTTTGTGCTGAGATTTTTCACTTAAAATGTATGCCAAACAAAAACCATTGATTTCAAAACAAACCGTACAACTCTATGCACTAGGACTATGTTTAACAATTTACACTGAAAGTTTTATTAAAACATTTACTTGTCACGACTTCTTCCGAAGTCGTTGCCTCTCCTTGTTCGGGCGGTGCTCGGCGGTCGACGTCACCGGTCTTCTAGCCATCATCGATCCATTTTTCATTTTTCCATTGGTTTTGTCTTGTCTTCCCACACACCTGTTTTCAATCCCATCCATTACCTCTTGTGTATTTAACCCTCTGTTTCCCCTCATGTCTTTGTCAGAGATTGTTTTATGTCAGTATTGTTTCTTGCTGTATAGGTGCGCGACGGGTCCTCGTACCCATGTTTATTTTTATGTATGTACATTTTCGTGTTTGGAGCATGTTAAGTGGACATATATTAAAAGACTCCATTTACACTCCGTTTGACTCTCCTGCGCCTGACTTCCCTGCCACCTATACACACAACTCTGACATTACTGGAAGAACTGTGCAGATGGTAACAGAATTTCCCTCCGTTTTTTATGTGTCTATGTAACAGTTTTGCTTCCGTCCCTACCTGGGCTTGAACCCTCTGCACACATCGACAACAGTCACCCTCGAAGCATCGTTACCAATCGCTCCACAAAAGCCGCGGTCCGTGCAGAACAAGGGGAATAACTACTTCAAGGTCTCAGAGCGAGTGACGTCACCGATTTAAACGCTATTAGCCCACTCCCCGCTAACTAGCTAGCCATTTCACATCAGTTACATCTACGTTTAAAAAAACCCCCATAAATATCTGCTCCGAATTAAGATTCTACACTCTCTGCAGAAAAAATGGGGTATCAGCTATGACATGACACAGTGACTTTGAAAAAATCTATTTTGGTTATTGTAAGTGGTAAGTGAAGTGAATTTACACCTGGTAACGGAATTGCGGTAACGGAATTTCATCATAAGTCCCTGATCTGTACTACACATGTCACGCCCTGACCATAGAGAGCTTTTTATTCTCTATGTTGGTTGGGTCGGGGTGTGACTAGGGTGGGTCATCTAGGTGTTTGTGTGTTTGTGGTGTTTATGTGTCTATGGAGAGTTGCATGTCAGCACTATTATTAGCTTCACGTTTCGTTTGGTAGTTTGTTGTTTTTGTTCGGTGTTCATTTATTAAAGGAAAATGTACTCCTACCACGCTGCACCTTGGTCCATTCATGATGACGATCGTAACAGAAGATCCCACCACAAACGGACCAAGCAGCATGGCCAGGAGGAGCAGACATCCTGGACATGGGAGGAGATCCTGGACGGTAAGGGATCCTGGACATGGGAGGAGATCCTGGCTGGAAAGGATCGCCTTCCATGGGAGCAGATGGAGGCAGCAAGGGAGGAACAACGACGACACCAGGGGTTGCAAGCAAGACGCAAGCACGAGAGGCAGTCCCAACATTTTTTGGGGGGGGGGGGCACACGGGGTGGTTGGCGGAGCCAGGTTTCAGACCAGAGCTAACTCCCCGCACTCGCTTTAAGGAGCGTGTGTCCGTTCAGGCACCATGTTATGCGGTGATACGCACTGTGTCTCCAGTGCGCATTCACAGCCCGGTGCGCTCGGTGTCAGCCCTCTCACTTCCGTGCGAAAATGAGCATCCAGCCAGCACGGGTTGTGCTGGCTCAGCGCTCCTGGTCTCCAGGATGCCTCCTCGGACCAGGATATCCTGCGCCGGCTCTACGAGCTGTATCCTCAGTGCGCCTCCAAAGTCCAGTACGTCCTGTGTCTCCTCCCCTCAATCACCCGGAGGTGCGTGTCATCAGCCCGGTGCCACATGTACCGGTCCCACGCATCAGACCTCCAGTGCGCCTCCACAGTTCAGCGCTTCCGGCGACAGTTCCCAGTCCAGAGCTTCCGGCGACAGTTCCCAGTCCAGAGCTTCCGGCGACAGTTCCCAGTCCAGAGCTTCCGGCGACAGTTCCCAGTCCAGAGCTTCCGGCGACAGGTCCCAGTCCAGAGCTTCCGGCGACGGTTCACAGTCCAGAGCTTCCGACGACGTTTCACAGTCCGGAACCTCCGACGACGATCCACAGTCCGGAACTTCCCGACGACGGTCCACAGTCCGGAACCTCCTACGACGGTCCACAGTCCGGAACCTCCTGAGACGGTCCACAGTCCGGAACTTCCTGAGACGGTCCGCGGTCCGGAGCCTCCGGCAATGATCCTCGGCCCGGAGTCCTCGGCGACGATCCACGTCCGGAGCCCTCGGTGATGATCCACGGCCCGGAGCCCGCGGCGACGATCCACGGTCCGGTTCCTACGGCGACGACCCACGGTCCGGAGCTTCCGGCGGCGATCCCCGCACCAGAGCCGCCATGGAGGAAGACGTATCTGCGAGCGGAGTGGGTACTTCGCCCCGCACCGGAACAGCCCCCGACAGTAGATGCCCACCCGGATCCTCCCCTATTGAATCAGGTTTTGCGGTCGGAGTCCGCGCCTTTGGAGGGGTACTGTCACGCCCTGACCATAGAGAGCTTTTTATTCTCTATGTTGATTGGGTCGGGGTGTGACTAGGGCGGGTCATCTAGGTGTTTGTGTGTCTATGGATAGTTGCATGTCAGCACTATTATTAGTTTCACGTTTCATTTGGTAGTTTGTTGCTTTTGTTCGGTGTTAATTTATTAAAGGAAAATGTACGCCTACCACGCTGCACCTTGGTCCATTCATAATGACGATCGTGACAACACAGAAGTGTATAATTATGGAAATGAATGTAATTCTATTAATGGTGATGTATCCTAAATAGATACACAAAGATATAAATATGCAATAATCTTCCTTTGCATATTTGGGTATTATTGTCATCGGCAAGGACTAGGGTTTTTTTTTTAAATAAAAAGAAACGGAATGGAGCTAAGCACCATTGGAGCTAATGGAGTTGAGCTAAGCACCAGTTTTCCTAGAGGAAAACCTGCTTCAGTCTGCTTTCCAACAGACACTGGGAGACAAATTCACCTTTCAGCAGGACAATAGCCTAAAAGACAAGGCCACATCTACACTGGAGTTGCTTACCAAGATAACATTGAATGTTCCAGAGTGGCCTAGTTTCAGTTTTGACTGAAATCGGTATGAAAATCTATGGCAAGACTTGCACATGGCTGTCTAGCAATGATCAACAACCAACTTGACAGAGCTTGAAGCATTTTGAAAATAATAATATGCAAATATTGTACATCCCAGGTGTACAAAGCTCTTAGAGATTTACCCAGAAAGACTCACAGCTGTAATCGCTGACAAAGGTGATTCTAACATGTATTGACTCAGGGATGTGAATACTTACTTAAATTAGATATTTATGTATTTCATTTTCAATAAATATGATAACATTCTAAAAACATGTTTTCATTTTGGCATTGTGGGATATTGTGTGTAGATGGGTGAGAAAATAAATCAATTTAATCCATTTTGAATTCAGGCTGTAACACAACAATATATGGAATAAGTCAAGGGGTACGAAAACTTTCTGAAGGCACTTTTCTTTACTGTACTGTACTATTCTGTGCTGTACTCTACTGAACTATACTTTTCTTTACTGTGTTGTCCTGCACTGTGTTGTCCTGTACTGTGTTGTCCTGCACTGTGTTGTCCTGCACTGTGCTGTCCTGTACTGTGTTGTCCTGTACTGTGCTGTCCTGTACTGTGCTGTCCTGTACTGTGCTGTCCTGTACTGTGTTGTCCTGCACTGTGTTGTCCTGCACTGTGTTGTCCTGTACTGTGTTGTCCTGCACTGTGTTGTCCTGTACTGTGTTGTCCTGTACTGTGTTGTCCTGCACTGTGTTGTCCTGTACTGTGTTGTCCTGCACTGTGTTGTCCTGTACTGTGTTGTCCTGCACTGTGCTGTCCTGTACTGTGTTGCCCTGTACTGTGCTGTCCTGTACTGTGTTGTCCTGCACTGTGTTGTCCTGTACTGTGTTGTCCTGCACTGTGCTGTCCTGTACTGTGTTGCCCTGTACTGTGCTGTCCTGTACTGTGTTGTCCTGCACTGTGTTGTCCTGCACTGTGTTGTCCTGCACTGTGTTGTCCTGTACTGTGTTGTCATGCACTGTACTGTCCTGTACTGTACTGTCCTGTACTGTACTGTACTGTACTGTACTGTGCTGTAGGCTACTTCTGTCCTTGAGCTATTCTTGTCTATTGATGTTCTGTATTATGTCATTCTGTATTATGTTTCATGTTTTGTGTGGACCCCAGGAAGAGTAGCTGCTGCTTTTGCAACAGCTAATGGGGATCCTAATAAAATACCAAAATACCTAACTTGTGAACCCAACTGTGGTTTGTGACTACGAGGATTTCAGCACTCGCCGGTCCCGTTCTGTGAGCTTGTGTGGCCTAACACTTTGCGGTTGAGCCGTTGCTGCTCCTAGACGTTTCCACTTCCCAATAACAGCATTTACAGTTGACCGGGGCAGCTCTAGCAGGGCAGAAATTTTACAAACTGACTTGTTGGAAAGGTGGCATCCTATGACGGTGCCACGTTGACAGTCACGGAGCACTTCAATAAGGCCATTCTACTGCCAATGTTTGTTTATGGAAATTGCATGGCTCTGTTCTAGATTTTATACACCTGTCAGCAACGGGTGTAGCTGAAATAGCTGAATCCACTAATTTGAATGGGTGTCCACATACAGTGGCTTGCGAAAGTATTCACCCCCTTGGCATTTGTCCTAATTTGTTGCCTTACATCCTGGAATTTAAATAGATTTTTGGGGGGTTTGTATCATTTGATTGACACAGCATGCCTACCACTTTGAAGATGCAAAATATTTTTTTATTGTGAAACAAACAAGAAATAAGACAAAAAAACAGAAAACTTCAGTGTGCATAACTATTCACCCCCCCAAAGTCAATTCCCCCAAAGTCAATCCGTGCTTCTATACCTGCATTGCTTGCTGTTTGGGGTTTTAGGCTGGGTTTCTGTACAGCACTTTGATATATCAGCTGATGTAAGAAGGGCTATATAACTACATTTGATTTGTAGAGCCACCTTTTGCAGCAATTACAGCTGAAGTCTCTTGGGGTATGTCTCTATAAGTTTGGCACATCTAGCCGCTGGGATTTTTGTCCATTCTTCAAGGCAAAACTGCTCCAGCTCCTTCAAGTTGGATGGGTTCTGCTGGTGTACAGCAATCTTTAAGTTATACCACAGATTCTCAATTGGATTGAGGTCTGGCCTTTGACTAGGCCATTCCAAGACATTTAAATGTTTCCCCTTAAACCACTCGAGTGTTGCTTTAACAGTATGCTTAGAGTCATTGTCCTGCTGGAAGGTGAACCTCCGTCCCAGTCTCAAATCTCTTGAAGACTGAAACAGGTTTCCCTAAAGAATTTCCCTGTATTTAGCGCCATCCATCATTCCTTCAATTCTGACCAGTTTCCCAGTCCCTGCTGATGAAAAACATACTCACAGCATGATGCTGCCACCACCATGCGTCACTGTGGGGATAGTGTTCTCGGCATGATGAGAGGTGTTGGGTTTGCGCCAGACATTTTCCTTGATGGCCAAAAAGCAATTTTTTTGTCTCATCTAACCAGAGAACCTTCTTCCATATGTTTGGGGAGTCTCCCACATACCTTTTGGCGAACACAAAACGTGTTTTCTTATTTTTTTCTTTAAGCAATGCCTTTTTTCTGGCCACTCTTCCGTAAAGCCCAGCTCTGTGGAGTGTACAGCTTAAAGTGGTCCTATGGACAGATACTCCAATCTCCTCCGTGGAGCTTTGCAGCTCCTTCAGGGTTATCTTTGGTCTCTTTGTTGCCTCTCTGATTAATGCCTTCCTTGCCTGGTCCGTCAATTTTGGTGGGCGGCCCTCTCTTGGCAGGTTTGTTGCGGTGCCATATTCTTTCAATTTTTTTATAAAATATTTAATGGTGCTCCATGGAATGTTCAAAGTTTCTGATATTTTTTTATAACCCAACCCTGATTTGTACTTCTCCACAACTTTGTCCCTGACCTGTTTGGAGAGCTCCTTGGTCTTCATGGTGCCCCTTGCTTAGTGGTGTTGCAGACTCTGGGGCCTTTCAGAACAGGTGTATATATACTGAGCTCATGTGACAGATCATGTGACATGTAGATTGCACACAGGTGGACTTTATTTAACTAATTATGTGACTTCTGAAGGTAATTGGTTGCACCAGATCTTATTTAGGGGCTTCGTAGCAAAGGGGTGAATACATATGCACGCACCACTTTACCGTTTAGAATTTTTTTTGCATTTTTTTAAACAAGTAATTTTTTTCATTACACTTCACCAATTTGGACTATTTTGTATATGTCCATTACATGAAATCCAAATAAAAATCTATTTAAATTACAGGTTCTAATGCAACAAAATAGGAAAAATGCCAAGGGGGGTGAATACTTTTGCAAGGTGCTGTACTTTTGTATATATAGTGTATTTCTAATACCTTTTTAGACTGTTTCTGTTAGATGTTTTCTATTTTCCTTTTCCATCTGTTTTATTCAAAGCCTTCTTCGTAATGTTAAACATTTTAGGATGGAAAATTGTTGAAAAATGTATATATGCCTTAATCTCTCGAAAATATAGACTCTTTGCTTTCATTTGACACCCAATTTGACATGCTCCTATGAACTTTACATGTTGGTGCTCATGGGTCATTTTACATGTCAGTGCACATTGGTCCTTTTACATGGAAATGACCATATCTTCTTTTTCAAACATATTTCCACAAAATCTCCTCTCCTTCCATGTGTGCACAGATTTGAGCAATATTGTCATAGAAAGAGTCCATGGGTGGGAAGGGGGAGCGAAGGTAATCCACCCACTAGGCAGTAACATGGCTGGCACACTCTAACACTGGTGGACTCACACGCAACCTTGCACGCACACACACACACACACACACACACACACACACACACACACACACACACACACACACACACACACACACACACACACACACACACACACACACACACACACACACACACACACACACACACACACACACACACACCATGTGAAAAACTCCCATTGTTAATTTGGATATACAGTAGCCAGATGGTTGTGGGTGAGGGGTCAGGGGTTAGCGTGGGATAGTGTTGTGGTTGGTCTGACCTGACACGACACGACATCAGCAAGCTGCCAGAGAGAGGTGGATTGTGATACAGTACATCCCATCAACTTCACCGTGGAGGGCGGAAAACCGGCTAAAGATTCTAGAATTTAACAAAAGACTATGAGGTTATTAAATGAATAATGTATTTTTGATAGGCTTGTTTTGTTTTCGCAGCTATCTTTCTTGGGGTGAGCTTAGAACGTCAGATGATGTAACTCTCTTCTAATTACTTCCTCAAAAGTTTGCAGTGGAGTCATGGAGTTCCTTTGACGACAGTAAAAATGGTTCATGTTTGTCTGTTGAGCAACTCCAGATGTGTTTATGTTTTCAATCAGACACCTGTATTTTCAGACAATGCCTATACTACTGGAAGTCACAGATAAAAGAGATGACGTCATGAAATGGGTGTTCATGACGCTCCTTCATACAGATGTACAACTGTACTAGAAGATAAATCAACCTCTGAGTCTCAGACAAGACATTCCCTCATGGTGGACATCTCGTCTCGTGTTGTTCTGAAAACAAGTACAGCTTCAAAGGATAACAATACTAGTAAGATGAGTGGAACAGGAAGCCATTTTGACAGGGCATTGGGCACTCTGAAAACATGCAAACAATTATCAAAATCGCTTAATTCCCTTTTATCCTAAATACACCGCTCTTGCCCCAAAGCAAGATGGAGCAATCCTTCCTCCTCCAGTACGTACCAAACATTGTACATTTTAATTAGGTACTCTGGCATAACTCTGCATCTGGTGTTGTCTCACACTGTGTTACATGCAGGGAGCGATTTGCTGGGAGGGGTTTAGTACAACGAAATGAATATAATACACCTAACATGTGTCTAAATACCCCCCCACCCCACCCCACCATGAATAGTACATGTGTGCTTATCTACCCCTATTGCTGAACATTCATTATGTTCCCCTTGGGGTGCACATCAGATTCAATAATACAAATGTATATCAATTACCTTTTTTCCAATCAGGCTTGAATTGCATCTAGAAGGAATCTGATCTGTCACCTCCAATCTGTCCTACTCATGTCTATAAATAACTGCTGTGTCTTCGTCTGCATCCCAAATGGCACTATAATCCCTTTAAAGTGCACTACTTTCGGCCAGAGTAGCTCCAAAACAAGGAGTACAGGTAGTGCACTATGAATGGAATAGGGTTCAGTTTAGGATGCAGCCTTGGCCTCATTAATTACTGCTTTGAACACTTGTTCCATTGGACTAATATTGACGGATGAGTAATCCAGGTTTGGCTCTATTTCACTTAACCATGCTGCTCTGCTTCCCAGGGAACAATCCATTGATGCTTCACAGGGAACAATCCATTGCTGTCTGAATTACATAACTCTGGATCATAGACTCTGGTCTGGTTGAATCAATGAGGATCTTATACATCATAGGTTTGAGTCAGGTTCTTTGTTGGTGATATCTAACATTTAATTGGCTTATTTTGACATTATAACACTTGGACATCATCAATACATTCATAATACATTCATAGCACCCTGGGCTGTCACGGTAACGTATTACCGCCACACCGGCGGTCACGAGTCATGATGGCAGTCAAATTCCACATTAGTCACAATAATTAGGCTACTCCAAGCTCTGATGCTGTTGATGGTCATTAGCAGCCTACCAAACTTGATAACTGCCTGGTACTCAGCACTCTATTGTTCCTCTAATCACTCTGACATCAATGCAAATGTATTCGAAAATCAAACACTTCATAAGAGCCCAATGAGCTCATGTTGCGCAACATTTCTATAGGCTATGCAATTGCATGAAAAAACAGAGTGATGGCCTTTATTAAAAAGAGGAGGATCTGATCAGCTTTCGCTAGGCAAGTCCTACTATATTTCTTTCTCAACTTTCCTAACATTAAGCACAGCAGGAGTATAGCCTACCTGGCTGGCATAAAAATGATCCATGGGAGTAGCGTCCTCCTTTCGCTATTTAAATGCATCGATTTTTTTCCCCCTGCCCCTGTTTAGAGACAGGGTAGTGGGTAGCATGATAGCGGTCCATTCTAAATCAAAACACATTTCAAACATATATTATTTAGTATATGTAAAGATGCAAAAAACAGAACATGCCTTTTTTGTGTGACTTTTTCAAATCACAGTCACACAGTTTTTTATTTATTTCTATTTCACCTTTATTTAACCAGGTAGGCTAGTTGAGAACAAATTCTCATTTACAACTGCGACCTGGCCAAGATAAAGGAAAGCAGTACGACAAAAAACAACAACACAGAGTTACACATGGAATAAACAAACGTACAGTCAAAAACACAATAGAAAAATCTATATACAGTGTGTACAAAGGAAATAAGGAGGTAAGGCAATAAATAGGCCAATAGTGGTGAGGTAATTACAATTTAGCAATTTACACTGGAGTGATGTATGTGCAGATGAGGATGTGCAAGTAGAAATACTGGTGTGCAAAAGAGCAGAAAAACAAATTATGGGGATGAGGTAGGTAGTAGGTTGGATGGGCTATTTACAGATGGGCTGTGTACAGCTGCAGTTCGTTTATCCTAGCCCATAGAGTTATATGCTTTGATAAGGATTGTATCACAACTAAAGTGGCCAAATAACTTCCTAAAATAAAGCACAGTAATCCGCTTTAAAACAGGTGTTGAGCCTAAATGAAATACATATGCAGCACGTGAGTTACAAGTTTGGGGAAGATCATTTTCACCATAAAAATACACCTTAATAATAAAAACATGCCATTGCATAATTGCATTTGCAGTCACTTTTGAGAATGGTGTTTTTCTGCTAATGGAAATATGCACTTATAGTCTACTAGCGTATGCACATTGCTGCGCTTATAAAGTGAAGAAATAGCCTAATAGTGTTCTGCTAAATTAATTAACTAGTGTGGCCCACAGGTCCTGATCTGGCTATGCCATATGGCTAACATAACTCACAGTATGCTACATTTTCTTCATATCATGTTTCTTTTAGACCTGTCTAAAATAAATAATGGATTCATTCTGAAGGTGTAGGCTATATAACAAGGATTTATTCGATATTTTAAAATGTAGACGTTCCAAAGGTCTGCATCAGTGGCTTGTAAGCTAGGAGATGTTAAATGTGTTTATGTTAATTCACGGTCAATTACCGTGACCGGCATTTATTTGTTTGACAATCACCGGCTGACAACATTTCATGACCGCCACAGCCTTAATAGCGCCCATTTCAATCCACTATGTTGCTTCATTTAAATTTAGACGATATATCTTGACAATATTATCTGATCAAATGAAGATGAAGACTTTTTTAGACCTTCCTCAAGAAACTCTCCATCTCAGCCATTGACTTGGCTTGTCGTCCCATTTCCAACACTAAATCATCCCACCAACGCCAACCACTAACGATCTATACCAATTTGTGGCGGGAGGAGGACAAATGTTGATCGTCCATTGACTCACCATTCGTCCATTGACTCACCAATCGTCCATTGACTCACTGATCACCCATTGACTCACAATTGAAGCCATTAATAAGGCATGACATGACCCTGGTCTTGGTGGAAGCCTGGTTAATGAGGCCCACCCTGGAGAGACCGTAATGGGGATGGATATGGCCGACTCTGGGCTAGAGGGGGAGCTGTTAGCATAATGGATGGCCCTGGACACTCACTGTAATTTCAAAGTTCATTAACACTGTGGCATATGCTCATTTCTGCTGCCTGATGTTTCCTTTCCGTTCATGGAATTTATGAACCACCAAAGTCGGGATTTTTATTTTTATTTTTTTTATTTAACCTTTTATTAACCTTTTATTTAACCTAGTCATGGGTTGAGGTAAGAAATGGCATTGGGGATTGGGCATGACGGCATGCACTCTAAATCCTATGAGATCTTAAAAAAGTAATTTTGTTGTGAAGATTTTTTTACAGCTTTTTTTAAGGTAAAGCAAGCAGAATAAAATATGTATTTTCTGTGATGATTTCAAGCAAGAGGTTTTTGTGGAAATTAGGTTGATTTGAGCACTGTCACCGTAAACCCAAACAGTGCTAATTTTGGCAGCTATTTTAGATTGTCTTTTGTCTTAGTCCCATCTGAGTCAAAACTCGTCCTTCTTAGTTTGAGTTATTATCAGTCGACTTAAACTCTAGACAATTTTAGTCAAGTTTTAGCCACAGTCATTTTAGTCACATAATAGTAAGTGCGTTTTTTTCTCATGAAATTATAGATATTTACCTTTAATTTCCATCATGTGCACATTAAGATAGTCTTGTCCAGCTAGGCCTATTATCTCCTCATATACCTGGCACATTGCTATTGTGGCAGATTGTAACCAATGCATATTATGATTTACCATGTTGACTACAAAACCTTGGCAGGTGAAATCATTTAGGCACATAGCTCTTTTCTCCCAATCATAATCTTGGGATCAAATCAAATCAAATGTTATTTGTCACATGCACCGATGTACCTTACAGTGAAATGCTTACTTACAAGCCTTTAACCAACAATGCATTTTTAAGAAAAATAAGTGTTAAGTAAAAAATAGATAAGTAAAAAAATACAAAAGATTTTTATTTAATCTATATTTCACTAGTAAAGGAGGTAAATTCTCTAAAAAGGGACACAATGTCAGAAATTATTAATGTATTCCTAATATTCAGCAAAAAGCAGTAATATTTCCAATCCGGGAAAAAACAACTGAGAGAGCAAGCAGCAACACAGATGAATAACAGTGCAAAAATAAGCAAAAACAGCCTACATGAGAAGTAAGAGAGAGAGAAATCATCATTGTTTTTAGTTGAGGTTAGTTACAATTGAAGTGTTCTGACTGCGCATCAGTTCAAAAGATTGCTGAGTGACTGAAGTAACCACCAGGGACCTGTTTGGCAGAGCTGGGCAGATCAGCTGAATTAGACTGCAACTGAAAGATGTTCATTCTGCCAATGAGAGGATAGCATTTCATATTCTGCAAAGGCATGCATGCTTATGATTGGATAAAACAGATGAAAAGAAGCTTAATGTCAAATTGAATGTTCATTAATATCACGTGGAATCCTCCTCTCACATTTTGGTAAACTAAAATGAAAACTTGTTTATTGCAGTTATTTTTTTATTTTTTCATCTCGTCTCGTCTCATCCTCATTATTCTTCATCCGGAAAAATAGGTCGTTGACAAATATTTTTCGTCATAAGTTATTGTAGACGAAATTAACACTGAGCCCAAACTCAATTCAATCATCATTTGACAAGAATGAATGGGAAGTCAATGGACTGGAACAATACAGCATGGGGGTTGCAACCATCTGTATAGTTTCATTTACTGAGCCTCAACCTTGCATTGATTAATGCTCTTTTAAGGAAAACAATGGCATTGTATAGAAGTCATTTCCTGCGAGACAATAGATGGAGTCAAACCATTGTGTGTGTGTGTGTGTGTGTGTGTGTGTGTGTGTGTGTGTGTGTGTGTGTGTGTGTGTGTGTGTGTGTGTGTGTGTGTGTGTGTGTGTGTGTGTGTGTGTGTGTGTGTGTGTGTGTGTGTGTGTGTGTGTGTGTGTGTGTGTGTGTTTGTGTGTTTGTGTGTGTGCGTTTGAAGGAATGTCAAGTTGTCTACACTGTGTCTACCTTCAGTTTGTTTTCAACATCTTATGTGCGCGTTTGCGTGCGCGCGTGTGTGTTTGTGTGTGACTACCTTGTTGTGCTCTGCCCACATACTGTATGTGTGTATATAGGGTATCGCAAGATGTGTGTGTGTGTGTGTGTGTGTGTGTGTGTGTGTGTGTGTGTGTATGGGAGGGCTAAGTCTACCCAAACTAATTATCCCTATGTGACAGTGCTGGTGGGGAGGTCAGGGAAGCGAGACAATGTGACAGGCTCCACTGTGATTGGCTCTCCCTGCTGACAGCCACAGACAGGATTACAGTATGGGGTCCAGTGGGGAAACAGCAATGATGCATGAGGACTGTCTCTCTCTCTCTCTCTCTGTTTCTTGCCATTTAATCCTCTCTTCATCCCCCTCTTTCATTCCCTCTCGTTTTCCTCTCTTTCTCTCCCCCTCTCTTTGTCAACCTCTCTTTCTCTCTCCCTCTCTTTGTCAACCTCTCTTTCTCTCTCCCTCTCCCCACCTATTGTTCTGTCTTCACCCACAACCCCCTCACTCCATCACTCTGTCTCTTTATCTATCTCTCCCAGTTTCTCTCTTCCCTCTCTCCATCACTCTGTCTCTTTATCTATCTCTCCCAGTTTCTCTCTTCCTCTCTCCGTCACTCTGTGTCCTTCCCTCTCTACACCACTCTGTGTCCTTCCTTCTCTCCCTCTGTTTATGTCCTTCCCTCTTTCCATCGCTCTGTGTCCTTCCCTCTCTACACCACTCTGTGTCCTTCCCTCTCTACACCACTCTGTGTCCTTCCCTCTCTCCCTCTGTTTATGTCCTTCCCTCTCTACACCACTCTGTGTCCTTCCCTCTCTCCCTCTGTTTATGTCCTTCCCTCTCTACACCACTCTGTGTCCTTCCCTCTCTACACCACTCTGTGTCCTTCCTTCTCTCCCTCTGTTTATGTCCTTCCCTCTTTCCATCGCTCTGTGTCCTTCCCTCTCTACACCACTCTGTGGGTTTCCCTCTTTCCATCGCTCTGTGTCCTTCCCTCTTTACACCACTCTGTGTCCTTCCCTCTTTACACCACTCTGTGTCCTTCCCTCTCTACACCACTCTGTGTCCTTCCCTCTCTACACCACTGTGTCCTTCCCTCTCTACACCACTCTGTGTCCTTCCCTCTCTACACCACTCTGTGTCCTTCCCTCTCTACACCACTGTGTCCTTCCCTCTCTACACCACTCTGTGTCCTTCCCTCTCTACACCACTGTGTCCTTCCCTCTCTACACCACTCTGTGTCCTTCCCTCTCTACACCACTGTGTCCTTCCCTCTCTACACCACTCGGTGTCCTTCCCTCTTTACACCACTCTGTGTCCTTCCCTCTTTACACCACTCTGTGTCCCTCCCTCTCTACACCACTCTGTGTCCTTCCCTCTCTACACCACTCTGTGTCCTTCCCTCTCTACACCACTCTGTGTCCTTCCCTCTCTACACCACTCTGTGTTCTTCCATCTCTCCCTCTGTCTGGGTCCTTCCCTCTCTTCCTTTTCATTTGATTTCTTTCAGTTCTCTAGAGTGGTACTACTAATGACCTATTCAGGCTTAGCATGTGTACACAAGTATGTGAATGCATTAGGTGGAGTCAGATCTTTCCTGCAGTCAGTGACCCGAAAGCGCCCTCTTTGGCCCAGTGTGTGGAATGTTTTTTTGGGTTTAAAATCCGGTGTTTCAATGCCAAACAGTTTTGTTATATTTCAGTCTTCCATGATGGTATATAAAGTGTAACATTGGGTTTCCTCCAGAGTGGCGCAGCGGTCTAAGGCACTGCATCGCAGTGCTAGAGGTGTCACTACAGACCTGGGTTCGCTCCCAGGCTGTGTCGCAGCCAGCCGTGACCAGGAGGATGTGGTGCAATTCATTTTTTAAAGCCCATAACCATGTGTGTGAGGTGTATACTGACATGCCTACACCTGCTCCCTCCCTCCGCCGCTCCATGTCGCCGGTCTACTAAACACCGGTCCTGGCAACCATCATTGCGCACGCCCGGCAACCATCGTTTTGCACGCCCGGCAACCATCATTGCGCAAGCCCGGCAATCATCGTTTTGCACGCCCGGCAACCATCATTGCGCACGCCCGGCAATCATCGTTTTGCACGCCCGGCAACCATCATTGCGCACGCCCGGCAATCATCGTTTTGCACGCCCGGCAACCATCGTTGCGCACGCCCGGCAACCATCGTTGCGCTCGCCCGGCAACCATCATTGCGCACGCCCGGCAACCATCATTGCGCACACCCGGCAACCATCATTGCGCACGCCCGGCTATCATCGTTTTGCACGCCCGGCAACCATCGTTGCGCACGCCCGGCAATCATCATTTTGCACGCCCGGCAACCATCATTGCGCACACCCGGCAACCATCATTGCACACGCCCGGCAACCATCATTGCGCACACCCGGCAACCATCATTGCACACGCCCGGCAACCATCATTGTGCACGCCCGGCAACCATCATTGCGCACGCCCGGCAACCATCATTGCGCACGCCTGGCAACCATCATTGCGCACAGCTCATCATTTTGTCCCTGAATACTCCCCTTTATATGCCCTCAGTTGCCTTCAGTCACTAGGTGCTATTGTTTTCTCTCATGTTATGTATGCTCCTCATGTTTGTTCATTTGCGCCGGGTTCTTTATTAAAACCACCTGTTTCCTACCTGTTTTCCGTTACATATACTTTTGTTTCAAAATAAATTTGTTTAAGACTACCAAGAATCCCTCTGTGTGACCCTGATTTAACCACTACAGGGAAAGGTTAATGTACACAGTGCTCCAAGGGACACCATAGCTTGCTGGTTCCAGGTACAAAAAAATGTAGAGAGACACTGAATAGGATGTCAGGTTTGGTTGACCCTTCTAATGAATAAGACATACATTTAGAGGGATAGTTCATCACATGCTTTGCAAACAACAGGTGTAGACTAACAGTGAAATGCTTAGTTACGGGCCCTTCCCAACAACAGGTGTAGACTAACAGTGAAATGCTTAGTTACGGGCCCTTCCCAACAACAGGTGTAGACTAACAGTGAAATGCTTAGTTACGGGCCCTTCCCAACAACAGGTGTAGACTAACAGTGAAATGCTTAGTTACGGGTCCTTCCCAACAACAGGTGTTGTTGGTACGGACTAGGCTACATACACAAGGTACCAGAACTAGGCTACATACACAAGGTACCAGTACTGAGTCAATGTGGAGGAGGACGAGGTAATAACATGGCTATACACACAAGGTACCAGTACTGAGTCAATGTGGAGGAGGACGAGGTAATAACATGGCTATACACACAAGGTACCAGTACTGAGTCAATGTGGAGGAGGACGAGGTAATAACATGGCTATACACACAAGGTACCAGTACTGAGTCAATGTGGAGGAGGATAAGGTAATAACATGGCTATACACACAGTACCGAGTCGATGTGCAGGGGGACGAGGTAATTGAGGTAGATATGTACATATACTGTAGGTAGGAATGAAGTGACTAGGCAACAGGAGAGATAATAAACAGTAGCAGCAGCAGCAGCGCATGTGATGAGTCAAAAGAGTTCGTACAAAAAGGGTCAATTCAGATAGTCCGGGTAGTTATTTGGTTAACTATTTAACTAACTATTTAGCTGTCTTGTGGCTTGAGGGTAGAAGCTGTTCAACGTTCTGTTGGTTACAGACTTGGTGCATTGGTACTGCTTGCTGTTTGGTAGCAAAGAGAACAGTCTACGACATGGATGGCTGGAGTCGCTGACCCCGCCTGGTGTAGAGGTCCTGGATGGCAGGGAGCTCGACCCCAGTGATGTACTGGGCCGTGCGCACTACCCTTTGTAGCGCCTTGCCGCTGTTTCCTATAGCTCCTGGGAAACAACTACTTCACGTCACCAACTGAACACCATTAGCGCGTACCATTAACTAGCTAGCCATTTCACGTCGGCTACATGAACGTCCTCCCATACAATATGTTCTTTGTTACACTACATACTGTACCTTCAGAACATGGAGACGGACCCCTTGTGTTAGTCCGGGCTCAATATTTCTAATACTAAACTGATCAGAAATCATTCTTGTTTGGGGAATCAATATTATGTCTAATACTAAACTGATCAGCAATCATTATTGGCAATTTTCAATAATCTAAAATAGTTTAAAAAAGCCTAGGTCTATATAGCTAAAAGTATGTGAGAATATGTGAGATGTGAGAATCATACATAGGCTACCATCTGTACCACTATACAGTACCACTATACAGTACCACTATACAGTACCACTATACAGTACCACAGTGATTCCTAATTTCTACAGTTTTGAAAAGCTCCCTCCACTGAGCTTTATTTACAAAGAAAAACACATCACAAATGCGTATGATTATTCTTGGTTTGGTTAATCTATTCCTATTACAAATATGTTATATTTGCATAAGATATGAATGGGAAGATTTCTGCATGTCTCTCTTCATCTGAAGGAATTCTTGAGACCCATGAATTATGAATAACTTGCCGTGTACATACCCCAGTAATGAAGCTGGGAGAACAACTGAATAGACTTAATATTTAAAGAGTCCAGCTTCCTTTGTGGACATGTCATCGGGACATTAAATATTTAGACAGTGCAATAGTCCAATGTTAGATGGCTTAGAGGGGATCGTGAGAAGGCGATGGTGTGGCTAGCTTTCATTCTGTGACTTTCTGCATGTGACACTGGCAGGCAAACTATAGTTGGTTGGTCGAAGGTCGTTGATGTGGTGGCATGACTAAAGTATGCCTTTAATGCAAAATGTTGCTGTGTATATATTCAAAATATTCTAGACAAGATAAATAAAAAGTGTAGCTAGAATACTCATTGGTTGACTATGTGTAGCTAGAATACTCATTGGTTGACTATGTGTAACTAGAATACTCATTGGTTGACTATGTGTAGCTAGAATACTCATTGGTTGACTATGTGTAGCTAGAATACTCATTGGTTAACTATGTGTAGCTAGAATACTCATTGGTTGACTATGTGTAGCTAGAATACTCATTGGTTGACTATGTGTAGCTAGAATACTCATTGGTTGACTATGTGTAGCTAGAATACTCATTGGTTAACTATGTGTAGCTAGAATACTCATTGGTTAACTATGTGTAGCTAGAATACTCATTGGTTGACTATGTGTAGCTAGAATACTCATTGGTTAACTATGTGTAGCTAGAATACTCATTGGTTAACTATGTGTAGCTAGAATACTCATTGGTTAACTATGTGTAGCTAGAATACTCATTGGTTAACTATGTGTAGCTAGAATACTCATTGGTTGACTATGTGTAGCTAGAATACTCATTGGTTAACTATGTGTAGCTAGAATACTCATTGGTTGACTATATGTAGCTAGAATACTCATTGGTTAACTATGTGTAGCTAGAATACTCATTGGTTGACTATGTGTAGCTAGAATACTCATTGGTTGACTATGTGTAGCTAGAATACTCATTGGTTGACTATGTGTAGCTAGAATACTCATTGGTTAACTATGTGTAGCTAGAATACTCATTGGTTAACTATGTGTAGCTAGAATACTCATTGGTTGACTATGTGTAGCTAGAATACTCATTGGTTAACTATGTGTAGCTAGAATACTCATTGGTTGACTATGTGTAGCTAGAATACTCATTGGTTGACTATGTGTAGCTAGAATACTCATTGGTTGACTATGTGTAGCTAGAATACTCATTGGTTAACTATGTGTAGCTAGAATACTCATTGGTTAACTATGTGTAGCTAGGATACTCATTGGTTGACTATGTGTGTAACGCTCGTCGGAAGAAGACCAAGGTGCAGCGTGGTTCTTTATTAAAAAAACGAACACCCCAAAAAAAAGAAAAAAGAACAACGAACGTAACGTCTTGAAGGCTCACCAGAGCTAACAAAAACAACATCCCACAACCTAAAGTGGCAAAACAGGCTGCCTAAGTATGATTCCCAATCAGAGACAACGATAGACAGCTGTCCCTGATTGAGAACCATACCCGGCCAAAACATAGAATCACAAATCATAGAAATAAAGAACATAGAATGCCCACCCCAAATCACACCCTGACCAAACCAAATAGAGACATAAAAAGGCTCTAAGGTCAGGGCGTGACAGTACCCCCCCCAAAGGTGCGGACTCAAAACCGCAAAACCTGAACCTATAGGGGAGGGTCTGGGTGGGCATCTATCCGCTGTGGCGGCTCTGGTGCGGGACGTAGACCCCACTCCACCTCTGGCTCACCCCCCTTTGGTGGCGGGGACCCTCGTCGCCGACCCCGAACTGGGGACCCTCGTTGCGGGCCCCGGACTGGGGACCCTCGCTGCGGGCCCCCGGACTGGGAACCCTCGTTGCGGGCCCCGGACTGGGGACCCTCGCTGCCGGCCCCGGACTGGGGACCCTCGTTGCGGGCCCCGGACTGGGGAACGTCGCTGGAGGCTCCGGTCTGGAGCCCGTCGCTGGAGGCTCCGGACGGGTACCCGTCGCTGGAGGCTCCGGACTGGAGCCCGTCGCTGGAAACTCCGGACTGTGGACCCTCGTTGCGGGCCCCAGACTGGGGACCGTCGCTGGAGGCTCCGGACTGGAGACCGTAGCTGGAGACTCCGGACTGGAGACCGTCGCTGGAGGCTCCGGACTGGGGACCGTCGCTGGAAGCTCCGGACCGGAGGCCGTCGCCGTCGCATGACTCATCACTGGAGGCTTCGTGCCATGGATCATCACTGGAGGCTTCGTGCCATGGATCATCACTGGAGGCTTCGTGCCATGGATCATCACTGGAGAATTCGTGCCATGGATCATCACTGGAGGCTTCGTGCCATGGATCATCACTGGAGGCTTCGTGCCATGGATCATCACTGGGCCGTGGAGACGCACTGGAGGTCTGGAGAGTAGAGCTGGCACCACCCTTCCTGGCTGGATGCCCACTCTAGACCGGCCGATGCGGGGAGGTCTGTTTTAGCCGCCCAAATAAAGGAAATAGCACTTATCTGAAATACTTTGATGGAGTAGCATTGCCATTCAATTTCTACGGTTGTTGCTCACCCATATAGTACACAGATCAATCTTAAAGGAACAAATCTTTCAAATTGAAAAGTGACATTACTACAAATGTTCTTCCTTTTTATGTGTTTTATATAAATAGAAAAAATCCATATCAATTAAATCCAAATTGCAGTGTGTTTCATTTGTTTGCACCCTTATGATGAAATCCTTGGTCTATTTATTTATTTATATATATATAAATATATCTCCTCATTTGTGCTTGATGACTACAAGGAAGGACAAATAATCTTTACTCCCATCTGTCTTCTGATTGGTTTGTTTGTCAAAACCCTAGTTTTCTCATCCACTCTCCAGAAAGCGCTTGCTCAGGGTCGGAACCCCTCTCTGGCGTGAAAGCATAAAAACAACCGAGGGGGATGGGGGTTTATGTGGGGGAGAGGCCAAGGTGAGAGCTATTTCCTATCCATCAACAAGCAGAATATAGGAGTGTGTTGATGGGTTGAAATCCTCTGAACCTTTTGCTTGTGTTCGTGCAACAAGTGGGCATCTGCAACACTGTCGAGTGGATGTTGTGTGCCGGCCACCATAATGTACAAAATAGCAGGGAGTGTTTCTTTCGTCAGAGGAGATATCTGGCCCTATAGGAACATACAGTGTCATTCTGAATGGATTATATTAATCAAAAAAATGTTGTGTGGATGACAAAATGTATCCATCATGGTAGCACCCACCTGGGTGATGCACAGCAGCTGTTTTGCATTTGAAAAGTAGCAATTGGTGTAGTTATGCACGAACTAGCAATAATTTACTCCTACTCAATTCACATGTTTAGTCCCATGTGCACAGTAAAGGGCAGTGTGGACTGTACCCTAGGCTTTGCAGGTGTACGTCATATAATGAACAAACTTAGTTCAACTTAGTGAAGCAAAAACAGTCAGACCATACCACAGCTTTCCACCCAATAGAACTTGAGGATATAATACGAGTTTGCATTTTTAATTGGCCATATTCATCACATTGAAACTAGGTGTATTTATATCAATGATGGATTCCCCCCCATCTGCCAGCCATTCTATTCTTGCTTCATATTAATAACCTTTGAATTGACTGGCTAAGTCTTGACTTCATTAATGACACTGCAGTGTGAAAGGTTGATGTATTTGGTCATGATTATAAGATTTCTCATACATTATTAGATGTTAAACCCTAATCCTTGGAAGCTATTTTTGTAAATGGCCACCCGTGATCCAATTATGTTAAATGACAGGTAATAGAGTGCATTCGGAAAGCATTTAGACCCCTTGACTTTTTCCACATTTTGTTACGTTTACAGCCTTATTTTAAAATTGATTAAATAGTTTTTTCCCCTCATCAATCTACACACAATACCCCAAAGTAAAAACAGGGTTTTAGAAATGTTAGCACATTTATTACAAATAAAAAACTGAAATATGACATTTACATAAGTATTCAGACCCATTACTCAGTACTTTGTTGAAGCACCTTTGGCAGCAATTAGAGCATCTGGGTCTTCTTGGGTATGACGTTACAAGATTGGCCCACCTGTATTTGGGGAGTTTCTCCCATTCTTCTCCGCAGATCCTCTCACGCTCTGTCAGGTTGGATGAGGAGCGTCGCTGCAAAGCTATTTTCAGGTCTCTCCAGAGACTACACCGGCTCCGACGCTCGTCGGATGTGGCAGGGCTTGCAAACTATTACAGACTACAAAGGGAAGCACAGCCGCGAGCTGCCGAGTGACACGAGCCTACCAGACGAGCTAAATCACTTCTATGCTCGCTTCGAGGCAAGCAACACTGAGGCATGCATGAGAGCATCAGCTGTTCCGGACGACTGTGTGATCACGCTCTCCGTAGCCGACGTGAGTAAGACCTTTAAACAGGTCAACATACACAAGGCTGCGGGGCCAGACGGATTACCAGGACGTGTGCTCCGGGCATGTGCTGACCAACTGGCAGGGGTCTTCACTGACATTTTCAACATGTCCCTGATTGAGTCTGTAATACCAACATGCTTCAAGCAGACCACCATAGTCCCTGTGCCCAAGAACACAAAGGCAACCTGCCTAAATGACTACAGACCCGTAGCACTCACGTCCGTAGCCATGAAGTGCTTTGAAAGGCTGGTAATGGCTCACATCAACACCATTATCCCAGAAACCCTAGACCCACTCAAATTTGCATACTGCCCAAACAGATCCACAGATGATGCAATCTCTATTGCACTCCACACTGCCCTTTCCCACCTGGACAAAAGGAACACCTATGTGAGAATGCTGTTCCTTGACTACAGCTCAGCGTTCAACACCATAGTACCCTCAAAGCTCATCACCAAGCTAAAGAACCTGGGACTAAACACCTCCCTCTGCAACTGGATCCTGGACTTCCTGACAGGCCGCCCCCAGGTGGTGAGGGTAGATAGCAACACATCTGCCACGCTGATCCTCAACACTGGAGCTCCCCAGGGGTGCGTGCTCAGTCCCCTCCTGTACTCCCTGTTCACCCACGACTGCATGGCCAGGCACGACTCCAACACCATCATTAAGTTTGCTGACGACACAACAGTGGTAGGCCTGATCACCAACAACGACGAGACAGCCTATAGGGAGGAGGTCAGAGACCTGGCCGGGTGGTGCCAGAATAACAACCTATCCCTCAACGTAAACAAGACTAAGGAAATGATTGTGGACTACAGGAAAAGGAGCACCGAGCACGTCCCCATTCTCATCGACGGGGCTGTAGTGGAGCAGGTTGAGAGCTTCAAATTCCTTGGTGTCCACATCAACAACAAACTAGATTGGTCCAAACACACCAAGACAGTCGTGAAGAGGGCACGACAGAGCCTATTCCCCCTCGGGAAACTAAAAAGATTTGGCATGGGTCCGGAGATCCTCAAAAGGTTCTACAGCTGCAACATTGAGAGCATCCTGACCGATTGTATCACTGCCTGGTACGGCAATTGCTCGGCCTCCGACCGCAAAGCACTTCAGAGGGTAGTGCGTACGGCCCAGTACATCACTGGGGCAAAGCTGCCTGCCATCCAGGACCTCTACACCAGGCGGTGTCAGAGGAAGGCCCTAAAAATTGTCAACGACCTCAGCCACCCCAGTCATAGATTGTTCTCTCTACTACCGCATGGCAAGCGGTACCGGAGTGCCAAGTCTAGGACAAAAAGGCTTCTCAACAGTTTTTACCCCCAAGCCATAAGACTCCTGAACAGGTAACCAAATGGTTACCCAGACTATTTGCATTGTGTGCGCCCCCAACCCCTCTTTTACGCTGCTGCTACTCTCTGTTTATCTTATATGCATAGTCACTTTAACTATACATTCATGTACATACTACCTAAATTGGCCCGACCAACCAGTGCTCCCGCACATTGGCTAACCGGGCTATCTGCATTGTGTCCCACCACCCGCCAACCCCTCTTTTTACGCTTCTGCTACTCTCTGTTCATCATATATGCATAGTCACTTTAACGATACCTACATGTACATACGACCTCAATAAGCCTGACTAACAGGTGTCTGTATATAGCCTTGCTACTCTTTTTTCAAATGTCTTTTTACTGTTGTTTTATTTCTTTACTTACCTACTTTTTTCCCGCACCATTGGTTAGAGACTGTAAGTAAGCATTTCACTGTAAGGTCTACTACACCTGTTGTATTCGGCGCACGTGACGAATAAACTTTGATTTGATTTGATTTGAGATGTTAAATTGGGTTTAAGTCCGGGCTCTGGCTGGGCCACTCAAGGACATTCAGAAACTTGTCCCGAAGCCACTCCTGCATTGTCTTGGCTGTGTGCTTAGGGTCATTGTCCTGTTGGAAGGTGAACCTTTGCCCCAGTCTGAGGTCCTGAGCGCTCTGGAGCAGGTTTTCATCAAGGATCTCTCTGTACTTTGCTCTGTTCATCTTTCCCTCAAGCCTGACTAGTCTCCCAGTCCCTGCCGCTGAAAAACATCCCCACAGCATGATGCTGCCACCACCATGCTTCACTGTAGGGATGGTGCCCGGTTTCCTTCAGAAGTGACGCTGGCATTCAGGCCAAAGAGTTCAATCTTTGCTTCATCAGACCAGAGAATCTGTTTTCCTTTAGGTGCCTTTTGGCAAACTTCAAGCAGGCTGTCATATGCCTTTACTGAGAAGTGGCTTCCGTCTGGCCACTCTACCATAAAGGCCTGATTGTTGGAGTTCTGAAGAGATGGTTGTCCTTCTGGAAGTTTCTCCCATCTCCACAGAGGAACTCTGGGGCTCTGTCAGAGTGACCATCAGGTTCTCGGTCACCTTCCTAACCAAGGCCATTTTCCCCGATTACCCCGTTTGGCTGGGCAGCCAAATCTAGGAAGAATCATGGTGGTTCCAAACTTCTTCCATTTAAGAATGATGGAGGCCACTGTGTTTTTGGGGACCTTCAATGCAGCAGACATTTGGTACCCTTCCCCAAATCTGTGCCTCGGCACAATCCTCTCTCAGAGCTCTATGGACAATTTCTTTGACATGGCTTGATTTCTGCTCTGATATGCACTGTCAACTGTGGGACCTTACTGTATATAGACAGGTGTGTGCCTTTCCAAATCATGTCCAATCAATTGAATTTACCACATGTGGACTCCAATAAAGTTGTAGAAACATGTCAAAGATAATCAATTTGAACAGGATGTACCTGAGCTCAATTTCGAGTCTCATAGCAAAAGGTGTAAATAAGGTATTTCTGTTTTTTGTTTTAAATGAATTTGCAAAAATGTCCAAAAACATATTTTTGCTTTGTCATTATGGGGTATTGTGTGTAGATTCATGAGGAAAATAAATAAATTAATACATTTTAGAAAAATGCTGTAACGTAACAAAATGTGGAAAAAGGGAAGGGGTCTGAATTCTTTCCCGAATGCACTGTAAATGAATTATGGGACGCTATGATGTCACCGGTGTTATATCTGCCATATGGTGTGTATTGAAACAGCAATGGATTCTGTGACCTACAGGACATCACAACAATAGGCGAGCACTTCCTGCGTCCAGCATCAAAAACCATGATGTTTAATGAATGCAGAGTCTGATGTGGTCTTTGATAGGTGGATTATTCAGCTCAGAGCGCTTCGGGTAAGTGATGTATTGAGTCAACATAGTAATTGATAGAGACAAGAGTCCTTTCATGCACTATCATCTTGCTGCTGCCTACCTAACGTTAAATCACCTTGACACAGCTGTGTATCTACCTTGTAATGAGATGAATCGTTTAGGGGTGATTTCTATGTGATAACTGATTTATTTACTTCAGTTTGATTAATAGACAAACTAGAACTTTTCCCCTAAATCACACATAGATACAAAAACAATCATGGGACAGTTACGCAAGACATTTGACACACACCTATTTCAAAAGTGAGGTAGCCTTTTGAGCTGATTCTTAATGAAATCAATGAATCAAACTGAGGTAAATGAACCAAACTGAAGTAAATGAATCAAACTGAAGTAAATGAATCAAACTGAAGTAAATGAATCAAACTGAAGTAAATGAATCAAACTGAGGTAAATGAATCAAACTGAAATAAATGAATCAAACTGAAGTAAATGAATCAAACTGAGGTAAATGAATCAAACTGAAGTAAATGAATCAAACTGAAGTAAATGAATCAACCTGAAGTAAATCCTCCTCAAATGCAAGATATGTATATCAATCAAACTTCAATCAAATTTATTTATAAAGCCCTTTTTACATCAGCCGATGTCACAAAGTGCTGTACAGAAACCCAGCCTAAAACCCCAAACAGCTGGCAATGCAAATGTAGAAGCATGGCGGCTAGGAAAAACTCCCTAGAAAGACAGGAACCTAGGAGAAAACCTAGAGAGGAACCAGGCTCTGAGGGGTGGCCAGTCCAACTGGCACTGGCTGTTAACAGTACATGGCCAAGATGTTCAAACGTTCATAGAACGTTCAATAACAAACACAGTGGTTGTAGAGGGTGCAACAGGTCAGCACCTCAGGAGTAAATGTCCCACGTTGACTATCCATGGCCTTTGAGATTTACTTTCAGTTGGCTTTTCATAGCCGATCATTCAGAGTTAGAGACAGCAGGTGCGGTAGAGAGAGAGAGTCGAAAACAGCAGGTCCGGGACAAGGTAGCACGTGAACAGGTCAGGGTTCCATAGCCGCAGGCAGAACAGCTGAAACTGGAGCAGCAGCATGACCAGGTGGACTGGGGACAGCAAGGAGTCATCAGGCCAGATAGTCCTGAGGCATGGTCGTAGGGCTCAGGTCCTCCGAGAGAAGAGAGAAAGAGAGAGAGAATTAGAGGAAGCGTACTTAAATTCACACAGGACACTGGATAAGACAGGATAAATAATCCAGATATAAGACTAACCCTAGCCCCCTCGACACATAAACAATTGCAGCATAAATATCAGTAAGACCTTGGAATACAGTACACATGCAGACTGAGCAATCAACCCAATCCACCTTTGCATCACTTATGTCCAAGAAGTTTGCCCAATCATTTTCAGCCTTATGCAAGTATAGCTTCTAGCAGCTCATATTTTCAGCTCCGATGGTCGTTCCACATAAATATTATCTCCAATTCATTCTATTAATTTGTTTTTCAAATCACACTGCACTTACTGTTTGGCCCACAGTACACAACAATAATTCCACTTATCTGCCCTTAATTATTAGTTAGCCACACTGCCTGTCAGAACAGAGAGATGGGGGAATGCGGGACCATGGCCCAATGGGGACTTTCAATAGAATCAGACACCAGCATGTACCTGTTCGCTACCCTAGGATCACACCAACATTAATGCACTATCAATATTGATTGATAAAAATACACAGGAGGGAATATGAAAGAATCCATTGAAATACATTAGAGTAAATTTATTTAATCAATTCCAAACTAAGCAATACAGAGCAGGTGTGATCATTTTGATTCTCCCTGCATGACCCATGGTGGCTAGGTTCTGGTCCATGGTGGCTTGGTTCTGGTCATGGTGGCTTGGTTCTGGTCCATGGTGGCTTGGTTCTGGTCATGGTGACTGGGTTCTGGTCCATGGCGCCAGCGTTCTGGTCCATAATGCCAGCGTTCTAGTCCTTGGTGGCTGGTGGCTGGGTTCTGGTCCATGTCGGCTAGGTTCTGGCACATGGCAGCTGAGTTCTGGTCCATGGAGGCTGGGTTCTGGTCCATTGTGGCTGGCTTCTGCTCCATGGCGGCTGGGTTCTGGTCCGTGGTGGATGGGTTTTGGACCATGGCGGCTGGGTTCTGGTCCGTGGTGGCTGGGTTTTTGACCATGGCGGCTGGGTTCTCGTTCATGGTGGCGGGGTTCTGGTCCATGGTGGCTGATGGCTGCGTTCTGGTTCATTTTGGATGGGCTCTGGTCCATGGCGGCTGGGTTTTGGCACATGGAGGCTGGCAACTGTGTTCTGGCACATGGCGGCTGTGTTCTGGTCCATGACGGCTGGGTTCTGGTCCATGGTTGCTGGGTTCTGGTCTATGGTGCCTGGTGGCTGTGTTCTGGTTCATGTCGGATGAGCTCTGGTCCATGGCGGCTGGGTTCTGGTCTATGGTGGCTGGTGGCTGGGTTCTGGTCCATGTCGGATGGGCTCTGGTCCATGGCAGCTGGGTTCTGGCACATGGAGGCTGGGTTCTGGCACATGGCGGCTGGGTTCTGCTCCATGGTGGCTGGGTTCTGGTCCGTGGCGGATGGGTTTTGGACCATGGCGACTGGGTTCTGGTCCGTGGTGGCTGGGTTTTTGACCATGGCGGCTGGGTTCTGGTTCATGGTGGCGGGGTTCTGGTCCATGGTGGCTGATGGCTGCGTTCTGGTTCATTTTGGATGGGCTCTGGTCCATGGCGGCTGGGTTCTGGCACATGGAGGCTGGGTTCTGGCACATGGTGGCTGGCGGCTGGGTTCTGGTCCATGGCGGCTGGGTTCTGGTCCATGACGGCTGGGTTCTGGTCCATGGCGGCTGGGTTCTGGTCCATGGCGGCTGCTGGCTTTGTTCTGGTCCATGTCAGATGGGTTCTGGTCCATGGTGGCTGGATTCAGGTCCATGGTGGCTGGGTTCTGGTTCAAGTGTCTGGGTTCCTGTCCGTGGCAGCTTGGTTCTGGTCCATGGTGGCTGGGTTCTGGTCCATGAGCGGCTTGGTCCATGAGCACCCTTTATCTTTGCAAGCTTGGGTCAAGTATATGGGCCGAATGTCCCCTCCCATTTCGAAACTCGAAAGACGCTAACACATGCGAAATCGTGATTTGTCCAAATAACCAGTGACTAAAAACCTAAACACCTAAACAACCCCTGCTCTTATCCCGAACATCCCAATAATTCCCGACATATTCTACAGCAACAATTATGTTTAGTTAGATCTGTCCACGAGAGATTTTGGTTGTGACAATATTTAAAGAATATTGGCAAACCCTGTCAATAAATTAAATTACATTAACAGATCCCACCTCTGACAACATATTGTGTTTTTACAGGTTCACGGTTCACAAGTGTTAATTTGCAAGGAAAGCGGTATTGATGTTATACTATCTTCTGTAGTATATTATAGAGAAAGATATTTACACGTGATCATATAGCACAGTAGTTGATATCAATTACATTACATATGTGGCATATTTTAAAACTTTTTAAAATATATTTTTATTTAACCTTTATTTAACTAGGCAAGTCAGTTAAGAACAAATTCGTATTTACAATGACGGTCTACCCCGGCCAAACCCGAATGACACTGATATTTTGGTATCATTCACTGTTACTCTACAAAAAGTATAATTGGTCAAACAATTCACTACAATTTCTTGCATGTTGTCTTTCTCTATGTTGTTCTTGTTTTCTGTTAATTATATTGTTGTTACTCCGTGTGCTGCACTGTAGTTAAGCTACCGATTCCCCATTATCACTACATGTCTCGTTATATTAACATCCTGCCTTACTTCTTAATTGGACAAAAGATAAACATCACGGTGCGCTAGCATTCCTTATTCCACTCTGTAGTTTACATCATCAAGATTACCTTGAAGGGAATCATCCGATTTGCATACATCGTGTTATGTAATCCTTCATACTAGAACTAATTGGACAATGTACAGTATAGCAGAATAATATCGGCCCAAAATATATATATATATATATATATGTATATTATTAACCAAAGGTTTGGCATGACGTGACAAGGAGGTGGCATTATAGTACAGACTCAGGGCACACGCAACCAGTTCGTTTAGGCCAATTGCAGTGCATTCATTGGTTTCCAGCTACAGCAAGATGCCAAACAGTTATTATAAGGCTTCATATAAACCTGAAAATATAGATAAGTAGGTGCCAAAACATACTGTAGCCTATACCTACAGAATATACAGTAATACCTGCAGCACACCGCCTGAAACAAGCTCCAAATGTCAGAATTGCCCCCAATTTCAACTTGCTCCTACTTCAGAGCACGTGAATCCAGGAGGCGGCTCCAGCGGCGCCCAGAGGAGGAAGGCTGGTAAGCAGGAGAGAGGAGTGCACTATAAGAAGAGGATAAACCCGAGAAGCGTCAAAACAATTATTAAGCGACGGTCGAGAGGCGGAGAGCGGTAGTGTGCACAATGAAGACATAACACGGGAGATTTTACTTGACTAACTGAATTGTTGTGCATCCGAAGCCGAGGACCCAGAAGCTTTTGGCAGCGCGGTGAAGATTTCTGGGCGCCTCTCATTGAAGTGGGGTCTGGTAGGGCACGTATCTCTCCCGTGCTGTCGCCTGGCTACCTTTCAAACACCGGCAAAAAAATACATGACAAAAACACTTACGTTTCAGCACCTTAAGCGAGGACAGCTCCTTTCCTTGGCGTAACATTCAAAGACTCAATTGGAGCCTGCACTTCTGAGCGAATTGAAACATTCTGCCTCTTGTCCCAGAACTCTTTGTACGTATGGACACTCCCAGTGTCGCTTACTGTATCTGTATTGCAAGCCTTAAAGTAGCTTAAAAATCCATCGTCGCAGAATCAGGAATTGACTTTAAGCTCAATATGTACCAGGGTCATTTGCAGGTAAGATGTTTTGTTCTTTTGACATATAAATGCATTCTATGTGTGTATGAGGGTGATGTTGAATAGCTTACATGTCAACTCTGTAGAAGGTGGTTTATCATTTAGCCTAGTTCATGCCAAGGACGTTTCTACACAGGGTATATGAGGTAGCCTAATAATGGAATACTAGGAGACAATTAGATGATGACCACTGTGGTGTCGTAACTGTAAAAATAACTGTCAATTGGCCGTAGGCCTATGTTTTATATCAACGCGACAGGGTCTGTTTATTTTGTCCCATCACAGACTGTAGTGACTCGCGCGCTCCGATAATGATATGATCACTTCAACTGCTGCTTTAGAAAATGCAGCGCTATTTAAATAAACAAGAAGCAATTCATAGTCAGTGTCACGTTGGGGAATAATTGACTTCCGGGACGTACATTTTAACCTTTTTTATGTTTCATGTGCGTTTTATTGAATAATGTAGAGAGCAGCCTTGATATAGGGCACTTGCGGTGCCTATAGTTTAACCTTGACGACCACCTTTGTCTCGACAGCTTGGTTTCTATTGAGATAAAATTCTGTCCCCAGAGTAGCCCATATTCCTTCATGTAAACATAATTGCGCCCACAAAAAGTAAAATAAGCGTTCCAATTATGTCGACGTGACCGGAAACAATGGCATGGGAGATACAGGAATCTGATGTCAAATTCTTTGGGAAGATATTCTTTGCTCAAGTTGAATAGTTTATTTATGACATTTATATGATCCACAATCAAAAGTATTATCATTCAAATACTCGACATATGATAGAAGTTCATTTGACCTCAAGAGAGCTCTGCCCTCATACAATTCAGTGAGTTTGAAACAGTGAAACTGGTTAACAGTAGTCATGATATCTATAAGAGGACTCAAATAAATAAACATATCATGAAAGTAATCAAAAGTACACGTTCAATGAATGATGGTCATATGTCCCACACCTATGTCCCATCCCTGTCATGGTCATCTTTTTGTCAGTAAAATGACAAATCACAATATAAAACCTCTTGAAGACAAGCTGTACCAAGATTGATGACTTGTCAAGATTTTGTTGATTAGATATATAATTGATTCATGGATTCAAATCAGTGGTGGTCGGTGCCATTTAAGGTGATGGAGATCATTTTAAAAAAATTTTTTAATGAACATTGGCCTTATTTCTATTACAGCATATTGGATAACTCTCATTCATATTCCATTCACCCAGCTCAATGTAACATCGATAGATTTAGGCTACTAAATGATAGTCACATTTTCCCTATACCTATCATGAGGTTGCAACCTAGCCTACAAATTAAAGTTTACAACGTAGGTGCACAGGTCGAGATATTTTTTTTTTGTAATCAAGGTGACAGACAGTGACACATTCAATACTCCCTTACACACTATTGCCTGCGTCTAGCTGATCTAAGGTGTAATCATTAGTCCAACAGTTGCAATCAAGAGTTTCTATTGGACAAATTCAGAACTATATTAAATATAGTGCCCGTTTTGTTCCATTTACTTCCATTTAAGAAAAGTTTTTCAACAGAATTGGCGGAATGAATACACCCCTGATCACCACAAACACAGTTCACTTCCATAGCAGCCACATCCAAACAGCATGATCATTTACTCGTTCTATAATTTCTTCTCGCATCTACGCGCTCTTCTCCTCTCACCTTTTCCCTTTGCTTGTGGACTTCAGTGCACAATACAACAGCTGTCTGTGACCAGGAAAAAAAAAACTTCCAATCCAAACCTTCATATCATAACCGCTAACCGCAACACACAGCCTAAATCGATGACACCGCATTAGCTAACATGTCATAGTCAACATAGCTATCTATTAGAACTAACACGTTAATAAACCCGTTATAATCATGCAGTGCAGTGTACAGCAAGCTGTTTAGCAGTTAAACCGTCGGGGCCCAGTGGCAAAACATTAATAAAACCAAAAGCTTACCATGACTTGGAAGAGTTCTAGTGTTAGATAGCCATAGCCAGCTAGTTAACGTAGCATCCTTCTCTGTTAGAGCCAGGTGCTCTCTCTCTTGCTTCTCCTTCATTTTTGAAGAAATTAATTTGTTCAAAGCTGTTAGACAATAGTTTATCTCGCTTTTTGAGTCAACTACTCACCACATTTTATGCACTGCAGTGCTAGATAGCTGTAGTTTGTGTTTTTAGTACTATATTCATTTTCTGATCCTTTTATTGGGTTAACAACATTCAGTTCATACTGCAAGAGTTCTGATAGGTTGGAGGATGTCCTCCGGAAGTTGTCATAATTACTGTGTAAGTCTATGGTGAGAACCATGAGCCTCCTAGGTTTTGTATTGAAGTCAATGTACCAAGAGGAGGACAGAAGCTAGCAGTCCTCCGGCTACATCATGGTGTTATCCTACAGAGTGCTGTTGAGGCTACTGTAGACCTTCATTGCAAAACAGTGTGTTTTAATCAATTATTTGATGACGTGAATATATTTAATATAGTTATAACTAAAAAGGATACTTTTAAAAATTGTTTCACTATTTCTATGAAATTCACTGAGGAGGATGGTCTTCCCCTCCCCTCTCTTAGGAGCCTCCACGGATTAAATTCATTATACAACCAATTCATTACACAACACTTATTTAAGCAATAAGGTATGCGAGGTAGTGCTGTATCATGAATACAGGCTTATATTAACCCCTGCTGTACCAAACTAAATGCTAGGCTTATATTAACCCCCGCTGTATTAAACTAAATGCTAGGCTTAAATTAACCCCCGCTGCACCAAACTAAATGCTAGGCTTATATTAACCCCCGCTGCACCAAACTAAATGCTAGGCTTATATTAACCCCCGCTGTACCAAACTAAATGCTAGGCTTAAATTAACCCCCGCTGTATTAAACTAAATGCTAGGATTATATTAACCCCTGCTGTATTTAACTAAATGCTAGGATTATATTAACCCCCGCTGTATTAAACTAAATGCTAGGCTTATATTAACCCCGCTGTACCAAACTAAATGCTAGGCTTATATTAACCCCCGCTGTATTAAACTAAATGCTAGGATTATATTAACCCCGCTGCACCAAACTAAATGCTAGGCTTATATTAACCCCCGCTGCACCAAACTAAATGCTAGGCTTATATTAACCCCCGCTGTACCAAACTAAATGCTAGGCTTAAATTAACCCCCGCTGTATTAAACTAAATGCTAGGATTATATTAACCCCCGCTGTATTAAACTAAATGCTAGGCTTATATTAACCCCCGCTGTATTAAACTAAATGCTAGGCTTATATTAACCCCCGCTGTATTAAACTAAATGCTAGGATTATATTAACCCCCGCTGTATTAAACTAAATGCTAGGATTATATTAACCCCCGCTGTATTAAACTAAATGCTAGGCTTATATTAACCCCGCTGTACCAAACTAAATGCTAGGCTTATATTAACCCCCGCTGTATTAAACTAAATGCTAGGATTATATTAACCCCCGCTGTATTAAACTAAATGCTAGTCTTATATTAACCCCTGCTGTATTAAACTAAATGCTAGGCTTATATTAACCCCTGCTGTATTAAACTAAATGCTAGGCTTATATTAACCCCCGCTGTATTAAACTAAATGCTAGGCTTATATTAACCCCTGCTGTATTAAACTAAATGCTAGGATTATATTAACCCCCGCTGTATTAAACTAAATGCT